>NC_041408.2:11706758-11894258 GCF_900747795.2 Erpetoichthys calabaricus | reverse complement strand
AGGTCATGCAGACGCTTCATGCATTTATAAGCAAAAGGCAACATGTGAGGGCTAATTTTTATTAAAAGAGTTGCTTTATTTATGTGGCATTGAGTTAAATGGGGTTTTGCCCGGTTGGCACAACAACTCTTTTTGGTCTCGCCTTGTGTCATCCTTCACTACTTGCACTGTGCTCAAGGCTCTGATGTGTTGTGTCGTTTTAAAACCTGAGGTTAAATTGATCAGATATTGCAATCCCTTGAGAATTTGATGATCGGTTGTTACTGTGTACCCCAAATGTAAAGGAATCAGACTTAAAGATGTCAGAACTCCCTTTTCAGTGCCCTGTCTTTGACAATGATCTCTCCATGCCATCAGTTTCTTTGTGTTTTTCTCACTTTAAAAAGATTTTCTTTCCATTTCCGCCTGCTTTGTAGATAAAAATGCGTCTTCTTTTTCCCACCCGATGTAATATAACATTTAGCAGTCTTTGTTTAGTTTATCTGCACCATAGAATTGTTAAATGATAGAATTTTGGAGATATTGCCTGACATGCAGTGCAGCCCTCCAGTGCTGCTCAATGTGACAGTGACAAACGATACTCAGACAGTTTCCAAAAATGAAGACACAGACAGGCAATGGCGTAAACTAATAAAAGCTCAGCTGAGAGGCAGTGTGTCAAGACAAAAGCCAAACCACATCTGTTAATACTGGAGATCCAGAGAAAGAAAATCCTTCTAATAGAAAATTATCATTACATTGGGTCCTCTGTGAATAAGCGGGGATTGTGCTGCCCTCGCACACTGTACCATATAAACATTTAATTGTGAAGAAAACTTTTTTTTTCTTTTAATGGAACAGCATTTTTGCTGATCACAACACCACAACAATCATCCAAAATGGCAGCTGCCAAACATAACTGCACAGTGTCACACACGTATGCATGGGATGCAGCTAAACTGCTCAAAAGATGGTGGTAATTCCATGCTGGACCAGGGGGTGGCAGTGTCCACTGATCCTTTCTTTCTTTCGCCTGTAGACCACCCAAGGGAAGTACCACCTGGACCTGTCAATATAACTTCCGCTTCTGGGCCTGATGACATCACCTCCTGTTCAGGGCCCAAAGACATCACCTGCTGATCTAGGAATGAATGACATTAAGTTCAGTTTCCGACATCACTTTCAGTTCCAGGCCCGATGACATCACCTCCTATTCCGGGCCCAATGACATCACCTCCTGTTCTGGGCCTGATGACATCACTTTCCGTTTCAGGCCCAATGACATCACCTCCTGTTCTGGGCCTGATGACATCACTTTCCATTTCGGGCCCAATGACATCACTTCCTGTTCTGGGCCCAATGACATCACTTTTGGTTTCCGGGCCCGATGACATCACCTTCTATTCCAGGCACGATGACATCACCTCCTGTTCTGGGGAGGATGACGTCAGTTTTGGCTCCAGGCCCAATGACATCACCACCTGTTCCAAGCTCGATGACATCACTTTCAGTTATGAGCCTGATGACATCACCTCCTGTTCTGAGCCTGATGACATCACCTCCTGTTCCATGCCCAATGACATCAGCTTCAGCTCCAGGCCCAATAACATCACCTCTTATTCTGGGCCCAATGACATCACCTCCTGTTCTGGGCCTGATGACATCACTTTCCATTTCAGGCCCAATGACATCACCTTCGGCTCCAGGCCCAGTGACATTACCTCCTGTTCTGGGCCCGATGACATCATTTCCTCCACCCGACTTTAAAAATGCCATCTTGTGAGCAATGTTTTGGACTCAACTCTGTAAAGACCTATTGATGATTTTTGGCTCTCTTTTTCCGGCCAAATCTTCAAGTATACAGGACGGCTACCTCCAAACCTTTTTCTGTGTTCATCTCTTTTATTTACAAGAGCAAACTCTAAAGTGGCAAAAGCGTACAGCAAGAAGTCAGGTGGAAAACTCTTCAGCAGGCTAGTTGAAGCAGATATTCCAGTCTCAAACTCAAATGAAACTTTATTTATCACTTGAAATGATATGTACAGTGCAGATTCTAGTGAAATAGTTACAGAAGCTGAAGAAAAATATAAATATGAGAAGAAACCTCCTCCCTCCAAACACACACACACATCACAACGTCTGGCCTGGGATAATAGGAGAGCTACAGGCTTGTGTCAGGTTCAAACTCATGTTTTGTGTCTCTGTTGTGGGGTGGTGCAGTGGTAGCGCTGCTGCCTCGCAGTAAGGGTTCAGGTCCCGGGTACTCCCTGTGCCCCGTTCTCCCCATGTCTGTGCGAGTTTCTTCCGGTTGCTCCAGATTTCGCCAATGCCCGAAGACTTGCAGTTTAGGTGAGTGGGCAATCCCAAACTGGCTCCAGTATGTGGTTGGGTTATGTATGTGTGTGCGTGTGTGTGTTTACCCTGAGATGGACTGGCACCCTGTCCAGGGTTGGTTCCTGCCTTGTGCCCTATGCTAACTGGGATAGGCTCCAGCAGACAACCCCATGACCCAATTCAGGACAAAGCATGTTAGAAAATGACCATCTCTTAATTCTGTTAATTTTTGATAATTAGATGTTGTTTATGAGCATTACTCATTATTTTTGGTGTAGTCTGTTGTCACACACGTACGCCTGGGAGGCTTGACTAAATGTGTTGTTACGCTGGACCAAGGATTGGCAGTGGGCACAAAAGCCTTTTCTCCTTCTTCTACAAATCCACAGAAGGAAAACCCTCTTAACCTCACTTGCTGTTCCTCCACAGGCTCCACTTCCCGTTCCCAATCCTGACTTCACTTCCAGGTGTAGCTCCACAGACCCTCCTCTTCCTCCCTACCTGCTATAAAGCCCCCATTCTATTATATTACCTCAGTCACGCTCTGGACTCAGTCTGAGTCAACTCGTTTGAGTTTGTCTTTGCAACTGGGCGTATATTTCAAATATACAGCATGGATCCCCAAACCTTTTTCTTGATTCTGCTGTTTGTTTCATTTAAGCTTCCCGTGTTATGTTTTGTGTGTTTTGTGGGTGGTTCCCCAAGAGACAGGGCCACCTGCCAACCCAAAACCCCCAGGAACTGCCCTACAAAAACTGGAGGGTCTCCCACAGTTCCTGGTGGTTCGTTTCAAAATGCGCTTTGGAGTTTTGGTGCTTCTCTGGATTTTTGACTTTCTGTCCTGTGTGCTGACCTCACTTTGGATTTGTGATGTTTTGGGACTGCCTCATTGTCTGGATTGACAAATCCTTTATGCCTTTTGTGCTTCATGGAGACATTTTTGGGGAAATAAAATCGTTATTATTTTTATCCATTTATATGCGTTTGCCCTGATCACTAGCTGGGTTGGATGGTTTTCCCCTCTAGCTGGTATTTTTTCGATGTGGTTGTTTTGGAACTTCTAAATCACAACTAGTAGGCTGTGGTCGGGTCTGCCCAGTTGTGTCACAGGTTCACATTTAAAGAGGAGACGATTCTCAGGTCGACACGTCGACCTGTTAAGTCAAGTGAGCCGTGTTATCTTCACCCTTAAACCGCCAGAATCAGCTATAGTCGGTTCCCTAAGCAATTTTCTAGCACACCGGAGCCGAGTATACAGTCATATGAAAAAGTTTGGGAACCCCTCTCAGCCTGCAGATGGTGTATCTGTACATCGTTGTACAATTCAGTGCAATTTGCACAAAGAACATCTGTATGGCAGGGTGATGAGAAAGAAGCCCTTTCTGCACTCACGCCACAAACAGAGTCGCTTGTTGTATGCCAATGCTCATTTAGAGAAAGCCAGATTCATTTGGGAACAAAGTGCTTTGGACTGATGAGACAAAAATTGAGTTATTTGGTCAGAACAAAAAGCGCTTTGCATGGCGGAAGAAGAACACCGCATTCCAAGAAAAACACCTCCTACCTACTGTCAAATTTGGTGGAGGTTCCATCATGCTGTGGGGCTGTGTGGCTAGTTCAGGGACTGGGGCCCTTGTTAAAGTTGAGGGTCGGATGAATTCAACCCAATATCAACAAATTCTTCAGGATAATGTTCAAGCATCAGTCACAAAGTTGAAGTTACGCAGGGGTTGGATATTCCAACAAGACAATGACCCAAAACACAGTTTGAAATCTGCAAAGACATTTGTGCAGAGGGAGAAGTACAATGTTCTGGAATGGCCGTCACAGTCCCCTGACTTGAATATCATCGGAAATCTATGGGATGATTTGAAGCAGGCTGTCCATCAAATTGAACTGAACTGGAGAGATTTTGTATGAAGAATGATCAACAATACCTCCATCCAGAATCCAGACACTCATCAAAGGCTATAGGAGGACAGCGTCTAGAGGCGTCTGTTAGATTTACAAAAGGAGGCTCAACTAAGTATTGATGTCATATCTCTGTTGGGGTGCCCACATTTATGTACCTGTCTAATTTAGTTATGATGCATATTGCATATTTTCTGTTAATCCAATAAACTGAATGTCACTGCTGAAATACTACTGTTTCAATAAGGCATGTCATATATTAAAAGGAAGTTGCTACTTTGAAAGGTCAGCCAATGAGAAACAAAAATCCAAATAATTAAGAGGGGTTCCTAAACTTTTTCATATGACTGTATTCAGCAACGTACATTCATTGAATCGCCACAACTGGCTATAGTCATTTCCCAAAGTGCAATTTGCCAGCACTCCAGAGGTGATCAGTCCGTGCCATCCATTCGTTTAGTAGCCACCTCATGACCACTGCCACCCCCCTAGTGAATCAGCATCACTGTCCCTAGGAGTATGCCACTGCGCTAGACGAAACTGCTGGCATCAACGTTGGCCTCTGTGTGTTTGCATGCAGCCAGTTCAAGTGCAGTTGATTTACAGAATTTCATCAATGGCGTCACTTGCACCTTGTATATATAACAATAAATTGCTGCAGTAGTTTTTTTTCTATACTTTTTACAGCTCATCGGCAGTGTATAAAATGATTAGTGTTACAGTAATTGTGATTCTCTTTGCATGAAAAATAATATGTGTTCCATTAAAATTTTACTTTTTCTTGGTGAATTGTGACGTTTACTTAAAAAATGCAGCAAAAAAGTATTTGGCATCCAGGGGCTGCATTAACCCCCTCCCCCCCCACAAGTATGTGGCGGTTTAACTCTTTCAGGGCTGACGTCGACTTTTGTCAAAAGGAGGAGTTGACGATGATAATCAACTGTAAACTGTGACTAAACCAACCATTACGTTGGACTCTCGTTGCTAGAAGGAAAGTTAGATTCATTGGTTTGACCGAGATTCCCTGCGCTCACGTGTGTAGCAAGGCGCACACAATGGCAAAAATAGCACTGAGATCTGGCAAGAGATCAAAGCGAATGTGAAAAGCAAAATGCTCCATGGATGACGTCTTGCCTATCATTTCTGAACTGGACTATGACTTGTTGGAGTCAGATTTTGATACAAGTGATCGAAAATGAATGTTAGGTTCCAGCTTCAGCTGACCAGTTCCCAGCTAGTAGTGTTACTGACAATGTTCGTCAGGGAGGACTGCCACTTAAAAATGACAAGAGGTAGAATCCAGATTTTAATGCACTGCGACCATGACTGCCTCCGCTGCTGTCCCAGCCATGTGAAGACAGCCTGGCAGCAAGGCTGCCGCTCATTCTTGGCAAACTGGCAGCCACAGCATGCAGCAACAGATTTTTTATGTTGATTTCTGTGTGAAAGCATCATTCTTTGGGAAAAATATTCAGCCCTCAAAGAGTTAAGGGTTAATAAGACCAGACCAATAGGGATCATCTCCAGCTCAGAGCACACTGCCCCCTAGTGTTTACCACCAGCAATTACACATCATGTGTGCATAGACTTGATACGCATTGGTGGGATTCCGTGGGGTTTGTTTTCTTTGTATCATCAGATTTTTATTTGCTAAAACAGTATAACAAGTAAAAGGGCGGTCAGACACTGCTAGTTAAGTAGTGCTTGGTTTGCGCGTTTCAAACTCCATTCTACAGAAATTGATTTATTTTTTTTGTTTTATTGTTCGCATAACAACTGTCGGAGCAGAATTCTTATGAAAGGCAGGCAAAGTACATTCTGTAATAAGATAAAAAGAAGCAGTAGCCATTTTTTATCTTGACAGCTAGTTCCCACACAGGCTGAAGATGGATAAAGCGCTCCCTCACAAAGCTGCATGCCAGATTTTCCCTGCCTGGTCCTGGGAGCACAAAAGTGTAACAATATTGTGCCTGGGGAACAATAACAAAAAAAGCTCTTTATGAGTAAGCATTTTACATGAAAAGCTTTTCTTCACTTACCTATTGACTTCACGGCAAATATTGTGAATGTTCACCTAAGGCCTCGTGCAAGCTTTTCAAACTGAATGAAACAAAATGCTTCACCACATTGGAGTAAATGCTTATTTAGAACAGCTGGCTGATTATCCAGGATACACACAGACCCAAAACCAGCTGAGTCAACACATCATGGTAGAACGTCAGGTCCATGTCTGAGCAGTGTAGCAGATTTGCCCTCGATCCACCTCTCGGACCCTCAGGTACCACTCCAGACACTGGATAAAAGTACAAGACTCTTTTATTTTGTCGTGACGTGCACAAAGCACCCTCCACTCCACACTCATATAATTACAATAAACTCTCACAATACTAATCACAATTCTCTCCTCCTCGCCCAGACACTTGCCACCCTACCTCCCAGCTCAGCTCAGCTTCTGGGCTTTCCCACAATCCTTTTATACACCCTGACCCGGAGGTGTTCCTGTCCAACAGTCCACAGTTCCTTATTCCTTCCGGGTCAGGGTAAACAGTCCTTTTCTTCACCCCGGGAGCACGTTGTTTCTTCCCGTCACGTGACCATGACGTACTCCCGGGTTATAGGGCACATACGAGCCCCCCTACAGTGACGCCTGGTGGCCCCCAAGGTATCCAGCAGGGCTGCGTATAAAAACTACATAGTCCATGAGGCCCTGCTGGAACTCGGGGGACGTTCACGCTGTCCGGAGAGCTCCTCCTGGCGGCCTGGGGGTGAGAGCCGGAATCGAAAGCCGGCAATCCACCACAGCAGACTTTCACCCACCCATCTATTAAAGGGCAACAGTCACATTTTTCTGTCATTGAATAGCAAAAGGTTCTCTTTCAGGTAGGAGAATGGTGGGATTCCAGCACAAGGCTAGACCCATGATGTCACCAACCCACTCTCTTCTGAGGGTTTAAATGAAAATGGCCACGTCAGTTTACGCTGCAATTATTTCAAAGCGAATACATGAAAGAAATACTTTACGCTATGAAAAGATGGAAAAACGTGATTGTTCCTCCTTTAGTGCAATCGCAGTCTGAATACAGGCTTCCTGGGGATTGTCTTGATTCCAACAGCTTTGGGGGAAATGAAAGCGCAAACCACCAGACTATCATAGATCACACACATAACGGGCCAACTACCACGCAACCACACTGACAAGGCCCAGAAAAAAGTTTAACCTCAGACTCCTGAGCTTTTGAGGCAGCAGTATTAACTATTGTGCCATATTATATCATACCAGTAACGGCGCGTGCAGTGAGTACACTTGACTTACAGTTTCCATCCTCTTTCTTTCTCTGTACGTTTATCATTCATTTGCTCAGAGGTTGATGCGCTTGCTGCTTCGTGAGCAGCTCATTTTCTCCACCCTAGCGGCCCGCTTCTTCTCTACTTTCGTCTGCATCTTTTCGCGTTAAAACTGATTAAGTCAGTGTTTGTGTTACAGTAACTTAGTAAGTTTTCCTTAATTTTTCATTTAAGCTGGCACTTAAGTCTTCAATCTGCCTCAAGAATGATTTAAGATATGAAGAGGTAGGGGAAGTGATGGCAAAGGTGGTATGGATGAGAACGGCGCCCGTATGCATGTGCCGCATGGCCGCCCTGCTGCCTGCTGCCAAGAGTTGATTCTACAATAAAAAAATAAAAATAGGAATACAAATCACCACCCCAAAAATGGACAGTAGAGGTCACTTAGTATATCTATCCATTATCCAACCCGCTGAATCCGAACACAGGGTCACGGGGGTCTGCTGGAGCCAATCCCAGCCAACACAGGGCACAAGGCAGGAACCAATCCCGGGCAGGGTGCCAACCCACCGCAGCACTTAGTATATGTGTACCAAATTTCAGGTCAATAGGTCAAATGGTTTGCGAGTTACAGGTGATTTACAATCCTGGACAGACAAATGCACAGCCACGGTAGCGTATTATATAAGAAGATCTCTCTATTGTAATAAAATAATCTTGGGAAGAGAGACACTTTCACATCCTGCGAGACGAGTCTTTGTGCCAAGAGATGTAACCACACCCGGGGCCGGAAATAAAAGACAAAGAGTTGATAACAAAGTAGAACATTGTAAAAAATTCAAAAACATTAGTGCGATACACGTGCAGAGCAGGTTAGAGATAATAGAAGTACGAAAATTCGAAAGTCTCAAAAAAATTAAGGTAAAGATTGCATTAGTGCAAACAAAAGGAAAATATTACTCAGTGAAATAACAAAACAGCGAAAAGAGATTGAATATATTGCTCAGATTTAAACTTTAAAGTCAGAGACTTGTAGATCGTCTAATTCATGTTGCCATCAGGGAAAAGTAGCATTTCTTCCCAATGAAGAGGCCTATCCGCGAGAATTAAAACATTTGTTGTTTGGTGAAAGTGAAATCCTGCGAGAGAACATTTCAAGCCCTGCAAAACGAGACTTTATGAAAGGAGATTTGGAAAAGTCCCACCCACATCTAAAACATTTACAATCACGCACACGGTTCAGTCATTTGTCATTTGTGTGAGTGCTATTGTCAGACACAGTTCGTGTAGAGAGAAAGAAACGATATTCACTCATGGGCAGTTATACGTTGCGTAGTCACGATGGAATTCCAAACATGGAATCAAAATTCAATGCGATATCGACGAAAAGGTAAAAGCGAAAAGAGATCGAATATACGGACATAGCTGATATGACAGAAATATGTAGATATTGTTTGGCTTTAAACTTTAATTCAGAGACTTTTTAGATCGACTAATTTGTGTTGCCATCAGAGAAAAGTAGTGTTTCTTCTCAATGAAGAGGCGTATCTGTGAGAATTAAAAGTTTTGTTGTTTGGTGAAAGTGAAATCCACATACGCGAGCGGCAGAGATGAGAAGTTGCTGGTGCATATCGTAGGTTGACCAGCAAAGTGAGCAGGGGCAAAACCCCCTAGTTATATTATATTATACTAGTTATTTAGCCCGTTACAATAACGGGCGCTAGAACAGTAGTGCATAAACATTAGTAGGAACAGTCTATATTAAATGGCAAGGGACTTTGACCTCATTCTTTTTGTTGGTCGTATTTTTCTTTCTTTCAGCCTTTCTTTTGTTGATGTTTACTTGCTGAGCTGACCGTTCTTCATGTGCTGCCGCCATGTATTGTGTGTCTTTAATTTTCTGTGACAGTAATACCGTCTTGTATGTCCGCTGGCTTGTACGTCCGTAATATACCTTTAATTTTCTCTGGCGGTAATACAGGCGTGCGCGTCGGTAATATGCCTTTAATCTCCTCTGACAGTAATACTGGCTTGTATGTGGCTGTAATATGCGTCACTGTATTGTGTACCTTTAATTTTCTCTCGCAGTAATACTGGTTTGTATTTCCGTAAAACACCTCTAACTTTCTCTGACAGTAATATCGCGCATTGCACCATTCCCCGCGCATGCGCATTTCACCAGAAGACACACACACATGGACACCTGGACGCACAAAGGGATTATATTATATTATATTATATTATATTATATTATATTATATTATATTATATTATATTATATTATATTATATTATATTATATTATATTATATTATATTACCCATCCATCCATTGACCAACCCGCTGAATCCAAACACAGGGTCACGGGGGTCTGCTGGAGCCAATCCCAGCCAACACAGGGCACAAGGCAGGAAACAATCCTGGGCAGGGTGCCAACCCACCGCAGGACAATATTATATTATATTATATTATATTATATTATATTATATTATATTATATTATATTATATTATATTATATTATATTATATTATATTATATTAGGGTAAATCAAAAAGTAAAGCCAATTTGAAAATCATGTGTGTCACACACATACAGTGGTGTGAAAAACTATTTGCCCCCCTTCCTGATTTCTTATTCTTTTGCATGTTTGTCACACAAAATGTTTCTGATCATCAAACACATTTAACCATTAGTCAAATATAACACAAGTAAACACAAAATGCAGTTTTTAAATGATGGTTTTTATTATTTAGGGAGAAAAAAAATCCAAACCTACATGGCCCTGTGTGAAAAAGTAATTGCCCCCTTGTTAAAAAATAACCTAACTGTGGTGTATCACACCTGAGTTCAATTTCCATAGCCACCCCCCAGGCCTGATTACTGCCACACCTGTTTCAATCAAGAAATCACTTAAATAGGAGCTGCCTGACACAGAGAAGTAGACCAAAAGCACCTCAAAAGCTAGACATCATGCCAAGATCCAAAGAAATTCAGGAACAAATGAGAACAGAAGTAATTGAGATCTATCAGTCTGGTAAATTTTATAAAGCCATTTCTAAAGCTTTGGGACTCCAGCGAACCACAGTGAGAGCCATTATCCACAAATGGCAAAAACATGGAACAGTGGTGAACCTTCCCAGTGGCCGGCCGACCAAAATTACCCCAAGAGCGCAGAGACGACTCATCCGAGAGGTCACAAAAGACCCCAGGACAACGTCTAAAGAACTGCAGGCCTCACTTGCCTCAATTAAGGTCAGTGTTCACGACTCCACCATAAGAAAGAGACTGGGCAAAAACGGCCTGCATGGCAGATGTCCAAGACGCAAACCACTGTTAAGCAAAAAGAACATTAGGGCTCGTCTCAATTTTGCTAAGAAACATCTCAATGATTGCCAAGACTTTTGGGAAAATACCTTGTGGACTGATGAGTCAAAAGTTGAACTTTTTGGAAGGTAAATGTCCCGTTACATCTGGCGTAAAAGGAACACAGCATTTCAGAAAAAGAACATCATACCAACAGTAAAATATGATGGTGGTAGTGTGATGGTCTGGGGTTGTTTTGCTGCTTCAGGACCTGGAAGGCTTGCTGTGATAGATGGAACCATGAATTCTACTGTCTACCAAAAAATCCTGAAGGAGAATGTGCGGCCATCTGTTCGTCAACTCAAGCTGAAGCGATCTTGGGTACTGCAACAGGACAATGACCCAAAACACACCAGCAAATCCACCTCTGAATGGCTGAAGAAAAACAAAATGAAGACTTTGGAGTGGCCTAGTCAAAGTCCTGACCTGAATCCAATTGAGATGCTATGGCATGACCTTAAAAAGGCGGTTCATGGTAGAAAACCCTCAAATAAAGCTGAATTACAACAATTTTGCAAAGATGAGTGGGCCAAAATTCCTCCAGAGCGCTGTAAAAGACTCATTGCAAGTTATCGCAAACGCTTGATTGCAGTTATTGCTGCTAAGGGTGGCCCAACCAGTTATTAGGTTCAGGGGGCAATTACTTTTTCACACAGGGCCATGTAGGTTTGGATTTTTTTTTCTCCCTAAATAATAAAAACCACCATTTATAAACTGCATTTTGTGTTTACTTGTGTTATATTTGACTAATGGTTAAATGTGTTTGATGATCAGAAACATTTTGTGTGACAAACATGCAAAAGAATAAGAAATCAGGAAGGGGGCAAATAGTTTTTCACACCACTGTAGATAGATAGATAGATAGATAGATAGATAGATAGATAGATAGATAGTGTGGCACCTGGCCGGGGTTCATGCCCGGCCGGGACGCCCAGGAAGACAGGAGGAAGGTTCCTCCTCCAGACCGCGAGGGGGCATCCACCACTGGTTGTGTTTGGGGCCACGGGTACAGGGCTTGGAAACCCAACCCTGTAGGGGAACGTGGCCATCGCCAGGGGGCGTCCTCGTGCCTGATGGACCCTGGTCCCCAGTACTTCCGCCACACCAGGAAGTGCTGGGGGGAAGAAGAGAGGGAACACCTGGAGTGCATCCGGGGAGACAGCCGGCACTTCCGCCACACTGGGGCGTGTCGGGTGGAAGATTTCCGGTGCACACCTGGAGCACATCCGGGTATGAATAAAAGGGGCCGCCTCCCTTCATTCGAGGCTGGAGTCGGGTGGAAGAGGACGAGGTCTGGAAGGAGAGAGAAGGAGGTGGTCTGAAGGAAAGGCGTTGTGGCCTGGACTTTGGGGGAGTCTGTGGGTTGTGTGGCACAAGACTTTGTAAATAGTTGTATAATAAACGTGTGTTGGGTGACAAAACGATGTCCGCCTGTCTGTGTCCGGGCTGTTCCCCACAACAGATAGATAGATACTTTATTAATCCCAAGGGGAAATTCACATACTCCAGCAGCAGCATACTGATAAAGAACAATATTAAACTAAGGGAGGCAGCTAAACGGTTCAAAAAAAGATAATTCCCGGTCGGACCAGGGGGTGGCAGAGTGCATTGATCCTTTCTCTTTCTTCCCCGCAGACTAAAATGCATGGAATTCCGCCTATGACGGCACTTCCGGTCCCACCCCAGTGTAACAATATGGGGTTGTCATTGTTTCATTTTTCGTTTCCAAATTCCCCACACTAGATGGTAGGAAGCCCAACCTTGAATCCCCACATCGGTAACTGCAGGGCATGCTGGGTATTGTAGTCCCCCAACCCTGTTGGGTCCCTTTGGGGGAGCTGCAGGATTGGGGAAATCCCTACATCACAGGGTTTCCGCCTCACTTGGAAGTGCTTACAGGCCGCGTGTGTGGAAGATTAGGAGCACATCTGGTGTAGCTAAATTAAAAGGAACTGCCTACTTCTCATGATTGAGCCAAATTCGGGAGGAAGGAGGACAAAGTTTGCAAGAGGAGCGAAGGAGGAGGCAGCAACTGAGGGAGATAGAGATGTAGAAGATAAGAGTTGTGCTTAGTTGTGCTGTGGTGTGGGAAAACATTGGTCTGTCAGGAATTACCCACAATAAAGACTGTTTGTGCTTTTACATTTGTTGGGTGGAGCGCCCCCTGGTGTCCACACTTTTTCATATTTTTTTTCCTGATGCCTTTATCCAAAGTGACTTCCAACATGGCTACGTTTCATTTCTTTTCTCAATCAGAGCACAGGCAGATGATGTGACTTAACTTGTGGACACACAGTGGTGTTAGAAGTGGGATCTGAACCTGCAACTTCTGGGTTTGAAGGCCAAAACCTTAAACTCTGTTCCACATTACCTGCCTTTCCTTCCTAGAATGAGCACGGTAATATAAATTAGAGCAACTAACAATATTATTCAGAAGCAAGGACTACAGTTTTATAATCACAGTAACGTGTTTAACTAGGAAAAGAAAATCCAACCACATTTCTCCAGTTTTGATGCCACTACACTGGTTACCTGTGTCATTCAGGATTGACTTTAAAATTGTGCTTATGGTTTATAAAGCCTTAAATAATCTCGCCCCATCTTATATATCGGAATGTCTGACACCTTATATTCCAAATTGTAACCTCAGATCCTCAAATGAGTGTCTCCTCAGAATTCCAAGAGCAAAACTTAAAAGAAGTGGTGAGGCGGCCTTCTGCTGTTATGCACCTAAAATCTGGAATAGCCTGCCAGAAGGAATTCGCCAGGCTGATACAGTGGAGCACTTTAAAAAACTGCTGAAAACACATTACTTTAACATGGCCTTCTCATAACTTCACTGTAATTTAATCCTGATACTCTGTATATCCAATTCATTATCATAACTATTCATGGTGGCTCTAAAATCCGTACTAACCCCTACTCTCTCTTCTGTTTCTTTTTCTGGTTTCTTTGTGGTGGCGACCATCTACTCAAAGCACCGTGATGTTCCAACAGTGATGGATTACAAGCCAGAAGTCTGCATGACCATCAGCATCAAGTCCTTCCGTGAGAACCCTAAATACAAAGAGGACTGTTTCATTTATGTTAGGTAGAATGCCCAGAGGGGACTGGGTGGTCTCGTGGCCTGGAACCCCTACAGATTTTATTTTTTTTCTCCGGCCGTCTGGAGTTTTTTTTTTGTTTTTTCTGTCCTCCCCGGCCATCGGACCTTACTCTTATTCTATGTTAATTAATGTTGTCTTATTTTAATTCTTACTTTGTCTTTTATTTTTGTTTTCTTCATTATGTAAAGCACTTTGAGCTACATTTTTTGTATGAAAATGTGCTATAAAAATAAATGTTGTTATTGTTGTTATTAGCACAAACAACTATCGGTACATTTCAGCATATATTATTGCGCACACCATGCAAATACTTTCAAACTGCTAAAAGAAATATCCAGACGCCACCTGGAGGATCCGAGTCCATTGTGTGACTCTGCTGAAACTGAAGACGAGGCAATTGTGAGAATACTGGAGTGAGAGATGCATGACAATAAAGCACAGGACTCCATTTTATCTCTTTTTGATCTCATTGTTGTCTAGGAGAAATCAAAAATGTTATTAAGGAGAGCTCATTTTCAGATTTTTTCATTCCTATGGGTTTATATGTTCAAGTGGGGCCTGAGAATGCCATGATATATGTAACATTGGCTCTCTTCAGTCCATCGTATCTTACAAATGTGTTTTCAAAGAGCTTGGGAGAATTCTTGCAGATTTCTTTACCCGCATAACAGACATAAATTCAGGTCGCTCTCCTTGGCAACAGCTGCTGCAATTCATATTCTCCGTTTATTTCAGTCTTCAAGCTGAGAGCATTCAGATCGTGCAATACTTGAGTTTCTGTAAATGTGCGTATACTTATGGGTCATGGGAATTAAAATAAAACAATACATAATTGAAAGCTATGAATATACTTTTCACAGGCAACTGCTACCTGACCACAGACCTGTTAGCCACTGAATTATGGATGAGTCTAAATATAGGAAGGTAAAAGATACAAGAAGAAGAGACAAAGCAAAGAGCCAAAAAGGACAGGTGCTGTGCAGGCTTTTAAATATACGAAGCGCCGTGCGAGAAGCACATCAAGCAACACAGCAGCAGCCCAACAGCTAGCGGAGCAAAGTTGTTCCCATTGTATCAGCGTTGAAGGAAGGAGGTTTTGGAGTAGCGACCCCCTTCCCTCTTCACACCATGAACATAGAAAATAGTCACCCCGTGGACCTTTTCACATTATTTTGTTATACAACATTGAAACAAAGTTTGGCTGTGTGAGACTATGGTTTTCTATACGGTCCCCTGCAGCCTCCCCTGGCGGCACCCATGGAACCCAACAGAGCTGCCCTATGGAATGACCGTTTATCAGCATGCTTTACAAGTCTACAGAAAAATATTCAGCAAACAAGGTCACCGGCAAACACCGCATATTTGCTGCAATAAATATTTTGGTGAATTTTGCTGGGGTTGTATGGGTACCGTAGCCTAGGGATGCTGCCATCTAACGTATAGTGCAAACAACTTATCTCCTCCTGTCCCTCCATTATACTGGCTTTCCGGCTGGGGAAGGATCTTCTCTCAAGCTCCACCGTCACTCCATCATATCCACATCGGCGCTGACAACTTCTGCCAATCTCCCGGCTGAGGTAGGAAGCAATCTGCCTTTCCTCATACCTACGCATTAGACTGGCATCTCAGCCAGCTAAGGAATCTTGAAGCATCAAAGCAGGGATGCCAAGAAATGCTTTCCATCCATTACACTATCAATAAGCTTTCACGAGCATATTGTATATTGATTTGTGAGTGGAAAACAATGACATTTTAGAGACAAGAAGCTAAGACGCATTTCGCAAGGATGCTTTTTCAGGCATTCCACCCTTCGATAGAGCAAGTCATTGTTCTGAATTTAGTCAGTTATTTACCTTATAATGCATAAAATACAGAAGCAAATGGAATGGAAAATGAACATACTTGCCAATATGCTGCAGACTTTAAATTCATCACCTAAATTACCTCAGTCACAGAGTATGAATTTATTTAGCAAAGTGCTCCGATTTCATATCTCACTGAACGTTTTGGAATAAATATAACTTAGTGGCCTGTAATAATGTTTAGTCCATTCTCTTAAACGATTAATGATATTTTTGTTATTACTGTTATGTGGAAAGTAATCTAAGACATTGCTTACATTGCTAGGTAGAAACTAATGAAAGTTACGATTTAATTCATCCATAACTAAGACAGGAGCTCAGATTTTTCATTCAGGGTCGGCAAGAAATGCATGACTCACAGCACAGAGACGCGGCCAGAACACTTCAATGGATTAGTGGGACTAGTAATTAGTTTCTACTTTAGAGAGAGTCTTTCATAACAAGCAGCATCTCAAGACACCTTACACAGTCACTAACAATAAAGGACCAAGGAAGACATGATAATAAGCCATATTAGTAGGTAATGGAAAAATAGCAGGCTCCCCTTTTATCGCCAGAATAGATAGATAGATAGATAGATAGATAGATAGATAGATAGATAGATAGATAGATAGATAGATAGATAGATAGATAGATAGATAGACACTATATGGCTTCCAAATTCCTCTCCTCTTGCTCTTTGCTGGATAATAAAGTGTGGAGAAAGTGAATATTCTCTGAATCAACTGTAAATTATTATTAGTCGTAGTTGTGGTGTAGTTTTTGTGTCACTATTACAGTTCTTTTATTCAGCCTATACACATTAGAACATTTGAACAATCTGGATGAGAACAGGCCATTCAGCCTAACAAAGGTCTCCAGTCCTATCCACTTAATTCTTCTAACAAAACATCAAGTCAAGTTTTAAAAGTCCCTAAAGTCCTCTGGTCTACCACACCACTTGGTAGCTTATTCCATGTGTCTATGGCTCTCTGTGTAAATAAAAACTTCCTAATGTTTAGTTTCCAACTGGGTCTCCGTGTTCTTGATGAACTCATTTTAAAATAAAGGTCTCACTCCACTGGACTGATTCCCTTCAAAATTTTAAACACTTCAGTCAGGTCTCCTCTTCGTCTCTTTATATTCTCCTCTGAGGCTCAGCTCTTTTAATCTTTCTTTAAAGCACTATGAAATAGATAGATAGATAGATAGATAGATAGATAGATAGATAGATAGATAGATAGATAGATAGATAGATAGATAGATAGATAGATAGATAGATAGATAGATAGATAGAAACTAAAGGCACTATATGACATAACATAAGGCACTATATAACATAGATATATAGATACAGTAGATAGATAGATATGAAAGGCACTATATAATAGATAGATAGATAGATAGATAGATAGATAGATAGATAGATAGATAGATAGATAGATAGATAGATAGATAGATAGATAGATAGATAGTGTGAAATAAAGACACAATAACCAATTAAGGGTTGGGGTTTTTACGCCCCGTATACTGTAAATCAAAATTAAAGGGTCACAATTAGTTTTCTGCAGCTCAAAATTTGACAAGAACAGTAGGGAAGGACAGACATTTTATAACGGTGGACAGGAAATAACGAGTGAAGGATGCTGGGAAGTGGTGCGTTGGATTCTGGGAGTCTGATGTCATCACAGCTCGTCATTGTTTACATCTTCACCTGGAAATGCGCGTTTTCTTGATGTGTCCGGGCACTCTTTACAGTTCCGTCGCTTCGGTCTTTCTGAGGAAGTAAAGAAAGAAAGGTTAGTACACTGCCACAGCTCCACCACGGGACGTTTTACGCCACAAACCGGGTCGCTCAGCTGCTCTCTAATCGCTCATGCGTGACAATAGATAGAAACTAAAGGCACTATATGACATAGATATATAGATACAGTAGATATGAAAGGCACTATATAATAGATAGATAGATAGATAGATAGATAGATAGATAGATAGATAGATAGATAGATAGATAGATAGATAGATAGATAGATAAGACACTATATAACAGATAGATAGATAGAACTAATCCTACCAACTGCGCTATCTATCTATCTATCTATCTATCTATCTATCTATCTATCTATCTATCTATCTATCTATCTATCTATCTATCTATCTATCTATCTATCGTGGGCATGGGTACTTTCAGAGGGAAGTTTGCAAACCCAGATTTGGAGGGGTTCTTATATCTTTACAACTGGAATGATAAAATAAAGCATATAAACAGGGAGACTAACCCTTCTTCATGAAACAGAGGATGAAAAGGATTAAAAGAATTATACTACACATAAACAGATTTTACAGCAGAGCATGATTGGAAAAAAGGAAGAGAAACCAAAATTTTGTGTGGTTGTTTTATTTTAAAGTTTTGGCAATGTCATCGGCAATGCTAGAAGGAGTTCTTATTCTATATAAGTTAATGCTAATGGTAAATGTTTGCCAAATTTGAATAGAATGTAATGTTTTACATAGCTACATAGATAATGGATGATTCTGTTTTACCCCTGCCATCTGCCTGCACCATGGGGACAGCTTTAAGAATCTGGTGACAGTAATTTGTCACTGATCCACAAGGTGGTGCCGTATTCTAACGCCTCTCCTCTTCCTCCATCTGCAGCCCAGATGAATTACAATCTCACCACTTCCAACTTCACTTCCAGTGCGCCTCTTTCTTCCTGGTCTAAATTTAACCAGAAGTGTCACCATCTTGGATAGTCTAATATGAGGCTCACATCCTCAGAAATGTTCTTTTGGTGAAAAGTGTTATTTTTTTTTTGCCTTTACAATATATGGGTCTCAAATCTCTGTCTTTGACTTTCTCCTCTTTAACACCTCTGTAAGCTAAAATGTTAATGGAATGTCCTTAATGCTCTTCTCTATTCCTGTATTTTGATGATAGTAATAATCCACACTGAAACCCCATATAAAATGGGAAAAGAAGGAGAAGAAGACAATAAAATGACCGTGAACCATTAGACTGAAAGGTGTAAAGGCCTAGAGGTTTATGAGTGTTACTGCATATGTGTTAATTCTACGTCTTAGTACATGTGATGACATAGAGAACCGTTTATGTTTTTATGTAAGAAATGTAACCAAGACACGTAAAGCCTTAAATGAAATATCATAGACGAGAAGATTTTTCATTTTCTTTTTGTGTATTATCAGCTCTCTTTATTTTTGTGCGAACTGTTTGCTTTGAATTTCGGTAAAACTTTTAAAACAAATTTCACTTGGAATGTAGAATTTTGTTTTTTTTTTTGCACATGCGTCATACTAATTGCCTGAACTTTTCTGACAGCTCCATTTTGAACTATTTTGGAAACCCTCTGCAAACGAGAGACATATAATATTAATTTGTAAGCTTTTTCTCCATAATTATGCAATTAATGATATGGATCAAGAAACATAATTTGTGTCCATACTGTGTGACAAGTGTTCATACGTGTTGTCACGCTCGAGTGTTTGGGGAGCAGCTTAAGGACCCGAAGCACATCGTGACAAGTCGTGCCAGGGGACAATGGTGGGGTACTAACCTCTCTCTCTTCCTCTGTAGAAAAGACGAAGCACCGCCGCCATAATCCTACCCGGACACCTAAGAGAACAACACTTCTGGATCCTTTTCTCTCCTCTGGTCCCCCACTGATGACGTCTACTACCCATCTACCTCCACGCCTTCCCAGCATTCCACGTTCTTAATTTCTGGTGCGGCTCTTTAAAATGTCCGTCCACCCATCCCTTTTTGTCTGATGATTTGTTGCAATTATTTTGATCTTTTGCTTTACAGTATACGGGGCTAAACACCCCAAATCTTTATGCGAGTTTGTCCTTATTCTACAGTGTATAATTTGCACAGTTGTTTAACACTACTGCCCTTGTAGGTGATTCATCTATGAAGAACATGGCTGATTAGAGTACATATATCCTCAGGGTGACTTTACACCTTTTCCACTAAATCTGGAAGCAAGGATTAAAGGAGCACTTAGGAAGAATGACTGACTGAATGACTAACCACATCACAGCTGGTGTGGCAGATGCCCTGTGGCAGACCTCCAGGCTTAGCAGTGGGTGGTTGAAATGGCCCGATTCATTCATCGTGTGATGCTCTGTAAAATATCAATTTTGTTTTTAGTGTGCAAATTCCTGGGAAGTTGCCTGCTTTCTATATGTCTTTTCTAGGGTTGGCGACACAATGATTTTGAATTTGACATTTGTTTAGCTGTTTAATGCATTTTGAAGAACTTGAGAATTTACACAGATGGGCCACAACATCAGAAGTCCTGACAAGTGAAGCGAATGCCATCGATTGTCTCATTACAATCGTTATTTCCTTTCCTGAAAAACTTGAGGATATAATAAAAGGATTCAAAAGAAATTATTTATCCTAATCTACCATCAGCATTAAGACCCGTACCACATGGACTTGATGTACCAATCCCTACTCCACCTGATTCTGTAGAAGCTCAATCGGAGGAAGGCTTCAGGTAAACATGATGAAGAATTTGTGCCAACATGGTCAAGCAATGAGCCACAGTCTGGATGAACGTAATGATTTAGTAAGAGATCTAGGCCTTCCCAAAGATGTCACAGAGCTCTTGGGGTTCCAATTAAAAAATAAAAAAAACATATTACATCCAGACTCAACTTTCTCTTGATACGGAAATCGACAAGAAGAGTTTGCATTATATTTCAAGAAAGATGAATCCTTGGTTTACCACGCAGATGTAAGTGGCCTCGGCGCCGCCGAGAGTGGCAGCCTTTTCAGCAGCTCCGTGTAATTTAATATTTTTTGCTGCTGGAGTATGTGAATTTCCCCCTGGGATTAATAAAGTATCTATCTATCTATCTATCTATCTATCTATCTATCTATCTATCTATCTATCTATCTATCTATCTATCTATCTATCTAGTGCAGAAACTTAGAGATTACAGTGCAGAATAATGGAGACTATTTGTAGACTCATCTGAAGGAAGCCTAAAGGAACGACTCCTTAATAACGGTAATAAATACTCATTCTGTGAATATGAAAGAAACCTACAAGAACTTTGAAAATCTTCTCAAGAAAATTAATTATGATGAGCACAGTTGGCTCACATGTGGGGACCTGAGAGTTCTGTGTGTATCTTACTGGGGCAGCAGTCAGGGCTTACACAAAAGTCAGGTTTTCCCTGTGAGTTGGACAGCGTTGCCAAGAACCAATGATGGGTTCAGGAAAAATTCTCCAGCATGAAAAAAAGATACAAATTGGTGCCAAATACATTATCAGACACAGCTTGGTGGATCCAAGTGTTGCTACCACCACTTCATACTAAGCAGTTTGTCAAATTCCTTTCACAGGATGGAGCCTGTATTGTATACTTTTTCCCAAGTGTCCTGCGGTGCCTGATCTGCAATTTTTTTAAACAATAGATGCCTATATTTTCATTAATATTATTACTCAAAAAAGATGAACTGAAATACAGGACACTGGCATGGACAATTAACATTAAAGTATCTTCTTTTCCAGAATTGTACCAGGACATCAAAGCATCTTCTCTTCCTGAGTTGTAACGGGAATCACCTAAAAACATGTGTGTAAAATACAGAAGCCCAGGAAACAGCTGTGATGCTTTGGACCGTGTTCATTACTTTTTTTGCTCGGAAAACGGAAATTCATAAACCGATCAAAAACTGTGAGCGAAGTCATCCATCATATGGACAGCCAGCCAATCAAATTTGTGTAATATCACCTGTCAAACGGCCATTGTGGAATTTTAAAATTAATATGGATTTGCGAGGGACCAGTGAAGAAGAAGAAACAGCGATAACAAAAAGGACGCCAGAAGAGGACGAGGGCAATGTCAGAAAAGGTGACCGAGAGAACAACAATAATATTTATTTTTATAGTACATTTTCATACAAATGATGCAGCTCAAAGTGCTTTACGGGATGAAGAAAGAGAAAAATGACAAAATATAAAAAATAAAATTAGGCAATATTAATTAACATAGAATAAAAGTCAGGTCCGAAGGGAGATACAGAAAAAAACAAAAAAAAAACTGATTGTCAGCGAAAACATCTCAACCGAGACGCCGGAATAATAATAATAATAATAATTCTTAGCATTTATATAGCGCTTTTTTCACTACTCAAAGCGCTCAGCAATTGCAGGTTAAGGGTCTTGCTCAGAGGCCAACAGAGCAGAGTCCCTATTGGCATTTATGGGATTCGAACCGGCAACCTTCCGATTCCCAGTGCAGTTCCCTAGTCTCAGAGCCACCACTACGCCTCCTCCGGACCACGAGAGGGCAGCCGCCCTGGTTGGTATGGGGACCACGGGAACAGAGCATGGAAGCTCAACCCTAATGGGGCCCGTGGTCACCACCAGGGGGCGCCCAGATGCCTATGAAGCCCTGGACATCAACACTTCCGCCACACCAGGAAGTGCTGCTGGAAGCTCATCAGAAGGCCTCTGGAGCACGTCCAGGTGGAGTGGAAAGGGGCCGCCTCCCTCCATTCATCAGCTGGAGTCGGGTGGAAGAGGACAGAGCTCGGAGGAGAGGAGTGGAGGCGGTGAAGGAAGGCAAGAGAGGCATTGTGAGAGGCCTGGATTTGAGGGTGTGTGGTGCAGGGGCACAGGGTTGTGTGCGGGACATTGTAAATAGCAAATATGTATACAGTCATCCCTCACCTATCGCGGGGGTTACGTTCCAGAGCCCCCCGCGATAGGTGAAAATCCGCGAAGTAGCGACCTAATATTTATTTTATTATTTATACATATTTTAAGGCTTTATAAACCCTTCCCACACTCTTATAAACCTTTCTAACTCTCTTGTTAACTTTTCCCACACTCTTATAAACACTTCCTATGCTCTTAAACACTTTCTACATTCTTAAACACCTCAGACCAACACTGCACGCAGCGATCAGACGTCAATGTGTCTGCACTGGCTTTGTGAAGGGGGGCAGCTGAACTCACGCTGAGCAGAAATGGACTTTGTGCTGCTTCTGCCAAAATGCCTGCTTGTCGCTCTGCGCGTTCGGAAGTAGGAGGAGGAGTGGGGGTGTGTGAGGGCTGAACGCACGTTCGCTCAAACCCCCCCTCCCCGGAAGCACAGTACGCTCCTGCCACTTCGCATTGTCAAGGGGGTGGGGAGCTGAATGAACGCTAAGGAGAAGTGGACTTTGTGCTGGCTTTGTGCTGCTTGTCGCTCTGCGTGTCAATAATTTTAAGCCTGTACATCACCAATTTTCCTGTCTCACTGTCTTGTCTTGCGTGAAGTTAAAATGTTTTATAATAGTGAGATGTTACTCATATCCTTAGCCCGACATCCACATATCATATGTGTTAACAAAGTGTGTTTTATAAGTTTACATGTGTTTAAAGCATGTGGGATGGGTATTTTAAGGCTTAAACTATAAAAATGTTTATTTATATGGTCTATCTATATCACGGATTTTCTCCTGTTGCTGATGGGTCTGGAACATAACTTCCGCGATAGGCGGGCAATCACTTGTATTTAAAAACCCGCGAAGTCGTGAATCCGCTAAAAGTGAACTTTATTCTACTGGTATTATTACTCTTTAACAAATACCATGTTGCTTTTAAATTTCTAGACTTTGTCTTTATGTCTAGAGTGACTGAATCAATAAAATAATAATTAGGAGCACTGGGAGCAGATTGTAGTTTGCCATACACTTCTAACTTTAACTCTGGGGTTTATCAGGCTGATAGGGGAACCCCTTCCTAGATGGAACAGTATGGTAAAGTAAGATACCATTGGTTGATAAATAGCATATAAAAATATATAGTTTAAAAATATTCTTGGAGACCAAAGTAATATTTAGATATTGAGATATATCTAAGGCATCGTACGTTGTTTGTGACTATAATAAATAAATCTGTTAAAGTGCTAGGTAGCGATTGGCTGTGTATGCATCACTCATATGTGGTTAGGGTCTGTGTGTATGTGTATGTCTAGGCATGTGTGTGTTAATCTTAATGTGTGAGAGTAGACCAATCCGGTACCGAACCTGTTGAGTTCACTTATCCCTGGAGAAAATAAGTAAGGGTAATTTCAGGGGAATATAACGATAACACACCAAGGTTTCCAGGTTTGTCTAATTCTAAATTGAATGTAGGCATTTTTGCCTGCCCTGATATTAGAAAACTGATTTCTGATGCAAAATTTGATGGTGTAGTGAACAACCTGAATGATAGGCTTGGGTATTGGGTAAGTTTTTAGGTAACAATGAAGATCCAGATTATAAAAGACAAGTGTTGTTAGTGTCTAGCAGGTGCTACACTAGCACTAACACTCTTTCTGTTTCCTTTAAAATGGAGGAGAACACTCCAGAAGACTTCTGATGTCACTTCCAATGTCTGGGCGATATTAACCCTGCCACTTCCACTTCATCTTGCTATAAAACTGGTCAGCCTGACAAGGAGCAATCGTTCATTATGACCCTGGCTTCAAAAGAGGATGGATCTTAACTTTCTCTGGACAGGATGTAAAACATGTATTTGTTAACTTTAAGGAATTAGGTTGCGACATGAGCATGAGTCTCAAAGTTCACTTTTTGGATTCGCATTTGGTATTTTTCATTGAAAATCTTGGAGCAGTGAGTGAAGAGTAGGGTGAAAGATTACATCAGGATATCAAGGACACGAAAAAAGGATACCAGAGATGTTGGGATGTCGGTGGAATACTGCTGGATGATTCATAGGGATGCACCAGAAAAAGGGGATGAACGATGGGCCACCAAGCGTAAAAAACAGAAAAGTTCTATTGATGTCAATGAATATGTGGTGGTGGTAATTCCTCACTGATCCACAAGGTGGTGCTGTTTATAAACACCGCTCCTCTTTTTCCCTTTACAGAATGGATGATTGACAGCCCTACCACCTATGATGTCACTTCCAGTATCCGGGGACCCGCCTTTTCCTGTTTGGCCTGTACTTAAGCGGAAGTGTCGGCATTTAAGAGGAGTCACTCTTGAGACACACATCCATGAGGACGTCTTTTTGTACTTTTTTATTTTCATACAGCGCAATAATTTTCAGTTATATTGGGGTGCCTCCGGTTCACCAAACCTTTATGCTGACCGGTGTTTTTCGTTACAATATGTATTGTTTTTTTTCTGTATGTGTACTGTATATTTAAAAACAGATTGACTGAATATTTTCATGTTAGATTTGTTTAGAACCATATTTTAGGAAAGAATAAAATAAGCAGGCGGCACGGTGGCGCAGTGGGTAGCGCTGCTGCCTCGCAGTTGGGAGATCTGGGGACCTGGGTTCACTTCCCGGGTCCCCCCTGCGTGGAGTTTGCATGTTCTCCCCGTGTCTGCGTGGGTTTCCTCCGGGCGCTCCGGTTTCCTCCCACAGTCCACAGACATGCAGGTTAGGTGGATTGGCGATTCTAAATTGGCCCTAGTGTGTGCTTGGTGTGTGGGTGTGTTTGTGTGTGTCCTGCGGTGGGTTGGCACCCTGCCCGGGATTGGCTCCAGCTTTGTGCAGACCCCCGTGACCCTGTGTTTGGATTCAGTGGGTTGGAAAATGGATGGATAAAATACGCAATTTTGTTAAATTTTAATTAATTTCTTTTTAATTTTATACTTAAATGTGACATGATGGAAACACTCTATTTTTTATTGGGGTCATAAATAGAAATAAAAATAACTATTCACAATTTTAAAAAAAATTATGAGTTTAAATTTGCAGGCCTGTGTCATTTTTGAGCCTAATTTATAGTATTAAAATACTTTACTTTGGTAATTGCTTTACTGCATATCTAATGAAGTCCACGTAGATACATTAACACAATCTGTTGGGTGGTTTAGTCCAACTAACTATTACACACTATTCCATTTTGACAAGACCCTGAATAAATTGAGAGTGATATTCAGACCACAAGCATAACCAAAGCAAACCAGAGACAAAATGAATGTAGAGGATCAGACGTCCATTAGCGCTGTGAGATCAAACCGCAGCTGTGGAAGTCGAAGATGATGCTGTGCTCAGTCTGTTAAAATTTTGGTGAGGTGTAGAACTGCCTAATGAAATATTCTAGTCAAACTAGGAAAAAAAAGAGAATTTAAACCAGAATAAAGTAAGACCACCTTTATTTCCTTCCATGCAGAGATTTTAATGGTGCATTGCATCATTACTTCTATTCAGCTCCATCGGTAAAAAGAAGTAAAAGCAACTAAAGTGAAAGGGGGTTGGGGGGGAGGGTCAGGAAGGCTCCAAGCAACCATGTCCATTTTATAGAAAGGCATTCCGAAAGCACTTTGTAGAATAAAATATGCAGTTTTATTACAACAGTAGGCAGCTTGTAAAGAATAGAAGATGTTACTCCCTGTAATACTTAATGTGGTTAAGAAGTTTAAAAAAATAAATTCATCTATTCATACATTGTCACAAAAGCTAAAAGCTAAAGGCTACTCTGTGCCCCAAAATGACGGTGCCCATGATAAACAAAATGACGAGGCAGGAACAATAATGATATGACATTAAAAAAAAAATCATCTCAGGTAAAAAAAAAATGTACACATTTAAATTCTGCACGTTTCCAAACATCCCTAGAAAAACATCTGAAAGGTAAAAATAAAAATGAAGTAGTAGCATTAAACACACAGGATCACCTGAAGTGTACCTTACTTGCAGCAGATTGAGACCAGACTATGTGTTATGGTACTAAAAGAAGAAGATCTTCAGGTCTAAAGTTCTGTCATAGTGAACTGCAGAACAAGACAAGTCCCAAGATGAACTAATCCGCAGCTTGTCTTGATTTGACTTTGTGTATCTCCTCTGTGTGCTCAGCTGGCTGTCTGATTTCCCATTAATGGCTGTGCACTGGCAAGTAACATCTCAACCTCTCTCAATGACTGCCACTTCACTTTCCTCTCAATTTAAATGGGCATAGCCTATGGAAAAAGTTTGCCCTCATGCAAACATATTAAAACCTAATCATTAAGCCACATTAACTCTTTTAGGGCTAATTTTGTTTTTTGTTTCTTTTCTCCCAGGGCTGAATATTTTTCCAAAAACTAACTTTTTTTAAAAAAAGAACACAAAGCAATTGAAATCAACAAAAAATATTTACTTTTGACAAATGTTACTGTCTTGCATGTTGTATGAGCCTGCATACTGCGCAGTGGTAGTGCTGCTGCTTTGCAGTAAGGAGACTGTGGAAGATTGTGGGTTTGGTTCCTCCCTGTGTGGATAGCGCTTTGAGTACTGAGAAAAGCGCTATATAAATGTAATGAATGAATGAATTATTATTATACTCTATGATTTCACATACATATCACATACATTTTACACAGCAAAGTCCTGCGCAGTCTGATCTCGCTCAAAGCAGCCAATTTCAGTCATTGCCACATTGCACTGCTTACAATAAGCACAGACAAATCACAGCCAGGCTGATAAAATTGTTTCTATGTTGGTTCCACAATGTCAAGCAGGGGCTGAACTTTATGCATGGCATTATAGCCTGGCTCATCCCATGGGATTTGCTTCTGTTTATTACAGAAGTGAATAAAACTTTGCAGCAGCACGTACCTATCATCACGCTGCATAACCTGTCCAAAGCCACCAGAGGACAAAGCACGTTTGGACCAATGCTCCCTGAAGTTATATCACCAGTTCTGTCCCATCTCTATTTGTAATGCCACAGCGCGCTTCATCTCGTCTTTTGTTGTGGGTTTCCATTTTGAAAAACGAGAATGCGATTCAAGCGCAGCCCGCGATTCAATAAATTTCTCTGCCTACCTGTTTGTCTCGTCTGACAGTAGCTGAAAAGCAGCATCAGGAGAGAGCAGCCTGAAGTAGTCCAGCAGCTGGTGATCTGTCATGTCCAACAGCAAGCCATATCGTCTTGTGAAGTCCGGTAGCCCACAGATCAATGTCTGTGTATTCTTCCCACGCGAACCTTGCCGTAGATGCATCGGCTGCGCGAATGTGCTAAGCTGGCAGCGGATCAGCTGGCGTGGCAATCGGCTGGTGTCCGATCAGCTGATGCCGGCTTCTCACTCTCTTGCTCGATCTCCTGATCACTATCAATAAAATCCGATTCTGAAAAATCAGAGTTCGACTCCGCGATAATGCGCAAAACATTGTCTGCCGAGTGTTTTCTTTTCTACACTCGCTTCGCTCCCTTGTGATATGTCGATGCCATCTTGCCATCGTTTACATTTCACAACTCGCGCACACGCAAGGATTAGTTGCCGAGTCAATAAGTCTAGCATTCCTCCAAGCACAGAGGGAATGCCTGCGACGTGACAGTGAGTTTTGTCGCCATTAACAGCTGATTGTCGCCCTCTATCCCTGGATGTCGACTTTTGTCGACATTCGCCCTCAACCCCTCCTGTCAACAAAAGTCGACATCGGCCCTAAAAGAGTTAAGATCAAAACTAGTGTTGCTGTCGTTATTGTAAATGTTATTCACTTTTAAGTCCATGAAAAGTCCCTGTAATCCCTATGTAAAAGTAATGACTAGGAGAGGTACACATTAGTAGAATTGTATCTACAGTGATACCCGAACTATTCTGAAGCAACGTTTGCACTGATTTGTGTTTTTTTTGTATCTCACACCCTCATACACCTTTATCATAAGAGCATCCCTTATCTACGATGGAGCGTTCGATCAGAAGGAAATATGAAGCTCATTTTAAATTAAATGTCGTTGAAGTGACGAAAAACATTTATAACTGCGCTGCTGTGACAAAATTCGATGCGTCTGAGAAAGTGATGTGAGATTGGAGGAGGCGAGAAGATGCAAAAAAAAAAATAATTAAGTGTCGTATTTTTGAACGGCCGTGTCTGCGTGGGTTTCCTCCGGGTGCTCCGGTTTCCTCCCACATTCCCAAAGACATGCAGGTTAGGTGATTGGCGATTCTAAATTGGCCCTAGTGTGTGCTTGGTGTGTGGGTGTGTTTGTGTGTGTCCTGTGGTGGGTTGGCACCCTGCCCAGGATTGTTTCCTGCCTTGTGCCCTGTGTTGGCTGGGATTGGCTCCAGCAGACCCCCGTGACCCTGTGTTCGGATTCAGCGGGTTGGAAAATGGATGGATGGATGGATGGATTTTTGAACGGGCGTGTAAGTCGGGGTCTGATTTTATGATTGATTTTTCGGGTTTCAAGACCTGACTTATATGTGAGTACATACGGTATATACTATTTGAAACTGGAAAAAAATCAAATTCACACTTAGGGGATCTGTATAAAACCTTTTCAAAACCAGGCAGAATCTGATCAATCACATTTTAGAGTAAGCATTTACATGGAGGAAGCAGGTTCTCTCCCCTTTTTTAATCCATTTATCTTTATTCATTTATTAGTTTGTCTATTGTGAGACACGCCTGGACACCACCAGACTGATACCACATCTATCCAGAAGCACATGTTTTATTAAGCATCAATAAACACAGTCTGCGGTGGGCTGGCGCCCTGCCCGGGGTTTGTTTCCTGCCTTGCGCCCTGTGTTGGCTGGGATTGGTTCCAGCAGACCCCCGTGACCCTGTAGTTAGGTTATAGCGGGTTGGATAATGGATGGATGGATGAACACAGCCCCGCTCAGCACACAGTGCTCCCAGCACTTATCACCCCTAATCCGCCTTTCCTCTCTCCACGGGAGCCTCGTCCTTCTCCCACTCCCGACTCTAGCTCCCTGATTGTAGGGAGGCAGTCCCTTTTATTCCCACCCGGATGTGCTCCAGGTGCTTGACGATGTTCTTCCGGCAGCACTTCCTGGTGTGATGGAAGTGCTGCTCTTGCACCCGGAAGCACTCCGGGCGTTCCCGGAAGGCTCTTCTTCCATCTTCCCGGGTGTGGTGGAAGTAAATGTTTCCCGGGCTCCATGAGGCTCGGGGCGCCCTCCGGCGGTGTCCACGGGCCCCAACAGGCTTGAGCCTCCTTGCTCCTCTCCCGTGGTCCTCTCCCGATCCAGGGTGGTTGCCCCCTTGTGGCCCGGAGGACGTAAACGCCACTTCCCGGTCCTTCCAGGCGTCCTGGCTGGGTCTGTCCCCCAGCCTCCTGTGACACTATTTACTGTTCTTATTTTTACTAGCTTTAAGTTTTACTCTGCGGCACGGTGGTGCAGTGGTAGCGCTGCTGCCTCGCAGTTAGGAGACCCGGGTTCGCTTCCCGGGTCCTCCCTGCGTGGAGTTTGCATGTTCTCTGCGTGGGTTTCCTTCCACAGTCCAAAGACATGCAGGTTAGGTGGATTGGCGATTCTAAATTGGGCTTGGTGTGTGGGTGTGTTTGTGTGTGTCCTGCGGTGAGTTGGCACCCTGCCCAGGATTGGTTCTTGCCTTGTGCCCTGTGTTGGCTGGGATTGGCTCCAGCAGACCCCCGTGACCCTGTGTTCGGATTCAGCGGGTTGGAAAATGGATGTATGGATGGAAGTTTTACTCTGCAGGCCTAGCTCTCTTTCTCAGTGGTGGGGGTTGATTTGTTTCAACCTTTTTTTTTTTTTTTTAAAACTTGAGTTATTTGTAAGGAATGTGATTTGATTTTAATAAAATCAATAAAATAAGAAATCATAATAAAAAAAAAGAATCCATGGTTTCTAGGAGCCTGGGCCTTTTACAGCACAGGCTTACTGTACATAGCTAGTTCTCTTTTAATATGCTCTGGGTGTCACACTCAGGCTTATTATTTTCTTTTACTTAGTAAAGGCGGTTACCTTCTATCTACAGCAGGTGCCATGCAAAGCGAGCTGTACTGGGCCTATAGTTACTGAATCACAACGAGTGCCAAGACGACAGTTACCGTGTTAAGTGAATATCCTACCGGGAATGCTCAGGAGGAGTGTACATTTATGGCAATAGTTACCGATTCTGCCCTAAGGGGGATTGCAGGCACTAGCCCACTCATTGAGAATGCTCAGTCCTGACTGTGAAGACGGCTCCTAATAAGCAGCATTTATTTTGTTTTGCAGTAAAGCAGGTCCAAGGTAGAAAGGATGCCCATCTTGGAAAGAACAGGCTGTACACTGCTCAATTACAGTTCGGCAGCGGTTTATCTTTCAGCTCTCATATTCTTTCTTGATAATCAGAGTCTCGCTTTAAACCAATTTTCTGCCAGTGCAGAATTAAAAACTGAATCAGGGTTGCGGTGCTGAGAGATTGTGGTGTTATGGGTCCACAGCTTTTTCACCAAAGGCCAGTTTGTTTAAAATAAATAATAACCGCACTCGCGGCTTAGGAGGGTTAGCGTGGTGGCTGTAGCGAGCCGCAGGGCGATCTGCGGTGTGGATGTTTCTCACCTAAGTGCACAGGTGAGAGACTGACCACATCCGTGATTGTTCCTGTGGCTAATGTGCTGCAGCTGCTATGTCCCTCGGCATAAAGGGAAGCACGAGCCAGTTAGGAGGGAAGAAGAGTAAAAGTAAAAAAAGAAAAAAAGTAAAAGGAAGAAAGAAAGACGGAGGTTACGGAAGGAAGGAAGCATGCAACAACAACAACAACATTTATTTATATAGCACATTTTCATACAAAAAGTAGCTCAAAGTGCTTTACATAATGAAGAAAAGAAAAATAAAAGACAAAATAAGAAATTAAAATAAGGCAACAGGGCGGCACGGTGGCGCAGTGGGTAGCGCTGCTGCCTCGCAGTTGGGAGATCTGTTGGACCTGGGTTCGATTCCCGGGTCCTCCCTGCGTGGAGTTTGCATGTTCTCCCCGTGTCTGCGTGGGGTTCCTCCGGGCGCTCCGGTTTCCTCCCACATTCCAAAGACATGCAGGTTAGGTGGATTGGCGATTCTAAATTGGCCCTAGTGTGTGCTTGGTGTGTGGGTGTGTTTGTGTGTGTCCTGCGGTGGGTTGGCACCCTGCCCAGGATTGTTTCCTGCCTTGTGCCCTTTGTTGGCTGGGATTGACTCCAGCAGACCCCCGTGACCCTGTGTTCGGATTCAGCGGGTTGGAAAATGGATGGATGGATGGAATAAGGCAACATTAGTTAACATAGAAAAGGAGTAAGGTCCGATGGCCAGGGATGGACAGAAAAAATAAAAAAAACTCCAGAGAGCTGGAGAAAAAAATAAAATCTGCAGGGGTTCCAGGCCACGAGACCACCCAGTCCCCTCTGGGCATTCTACCTAACATAAATGAAATAGTCCTCTTTGTAGTTAGGGTTCTCACGGAGTCACTTGATGCTGATGGTCATACAGACTTCTGGCTTTTAATCCATCCATCATTTTTAGAACATCACGGTACTTTGAGTAGATGGTGGTGGCGCAAGCCACCACCAAAAGGACACCGGAAAAGGAAACAGAAGAGAGAGTAGGAGTTAGTACAGATTTTAGAGCCACCATGAATAGTTATTATAATGAATTCTAATTAATGAATGCAAGTAAGGGAGAGAGAGCGAGTGCGCCGGTGCGAGTGAGTGAATGAGCATGAACAGGCTCGCAGCAGCTGAGTAGGCAACCTGGGTGTTAGGCCGACACCCCGGACGTAGTAGTTGTTGTCGCTCCCACAGAGTTTTATGAAGGACAGGAGTGACTGGAAGGCGGATGATTCTCCACGGATGGCCGCGGGAGTCAGGACTTGGGAATGTGGTGTCCTCCACGTGAGAGCCTTGGCCTTTGGAGGAATTCCCAGGTCACTGTCAGGGGGAGCCGACTGGAGCCAAGGATCGGAAAGGTGACTGACAGTAACGGTAGAAGTAGGCAGAAGGTCAGCTGCGTTAAGACCATCTCGCCTGTTGCAGGGCCCGCATGGGAGAAGCAGGTGAGACGCTAACACTAACAGAAAAGGAGCATCGGGCTTGTCATTTGTTTTTTTTAAGACTGCTTCCTGAAGTGCGTTTTAACCTCGTTTTAAAGGATTGTTTTGTTTTTGTGTATTTTAACCTCCATGTTTCATTTTATGGATTATTTATTTATTTGATGAAGACTTTGAATGCATTGCACTTGATTTGGACACTGTTTTAATAAAAGCACTGTTTGCACATTTATACATCATCCCCTTGCTCAAATGTTATTGCCTCACTGTCTAGCTCATCGGTGACATTACCGACGGTGTTGGGTTCAAGAGCTCCCTAACAGCCGATGGGAGCACGGAGCTGAACCTGCATCGTCACAGAGATGCTTATGATACCCACACCACCGCTGCACTCCCACTGATTGGTACAAACTGTACAGCAGTTATGCTGACTTTATAACTTTATCCAAATTCAACTTAGTTCCTTGCATAAATAATCATTTTAGAGTCTTCATTCAATCTAATGGCATATTATTTTGATTTTACAATAATCTAATAGCTTGAGAATGCACCTTCCATGCCAGGTTCACTCAGAATAATTAATAACCACAGCATGATCCAATAGGCTAATTTATAAAATATTGATTTTCTGCTGTACGAGGCCAAAACTTGGAATTAAAAAAAAATTACTTTAATACAGATTGCAATTATAATTATTTAGATAAAATGATCCTTCTGCTTTTCGAGTAAGTTTATATTTATTCTTGCTTTGGACCGGCACTATATCCAGCACCGTTTCCCACACAAGCTACGCTCTCAAGCTCCTAACACTAAAACTGAATGAAACAGATTCAGCACATACATGGATGGTGTGGACGAGTGAACTGCAAGTCCCAGAAAAGAAAAGGTTGGGGTGCCAACTTTGTCATCCCTGTTTACTTCAAGTATCTTTAAGGGAAATATAGATACCCCATCCCCGGGTGCAAAGGCAACAAATAAGAGCAACAAAATAGCCCCAGTCAGGCTTGGATTAAACTCAGGCCTTGTCGCAGAGTGGCGCCTCCTTCCTCCGAACTCATTATAAATAGAGGGGAAACCAGAAGAAGCCGAGTCAGGTGCTCTTAGGGGGCGTCTTCTCGGTGCTACTCGAGGAACAGAAGACATGGGTAGCGACATCGTCCCCTCCTGACCCGACGTGGTACCACATACCTGTACCTTGGGAGTTGCCCAACATGCGTGACAATGGGGTAGTGTAGTGGTGGCGCCGCACAGTAAGGTGGAAGTTGAGGAAGAGAGAGAGAGGCAGAGCCCAGCAGATGTCACCAGAAAGCTCTCGGCTGGCGCTGCTTACACTTAGTTTCTGTGTGACCAAGAATGGGAGTTCTACTTTCTCAAGTGTGGTGAGTGTACTGGTGCCAAGGTGGCTGCCGTTACACCATCCAGGTGGATGCTACACATTGGTGATGACTGAAGTGGTTCCCCACTCACTTTGAGTAGTGAGAAAAGCTCTATATATAAATGTAAAGAATTATTATTTGTCACAAACTCAACAATGAGCCACAAAAAGGTTTGGGGCAGCCACCCGTATATTATTTTCCGGCTTCAAATTTAGAAAATAATTGTACTGAAGTGTACAGGTTGGAGTCCAAAACAGAACTGATTTGCTTGTAAAAAGGAGGAAGTGATGTCATCAGTAGGGCTGGAACCGGAGATGACATCATCAGTAGGCCCAGAACCGGAAGTGATGTTAATCGGGGCCAGGCGGCATTTCCTGCAATATGTCTGCAGAGAAGTGAGAGAAAGTGTTAGCGCACTCTGCCACCCCCTGGTCTGGCATGGAATCGCTCTCACCTTTAGCTGCCTCCCATGCGCACGTGTGTGACAATTATTATTATCTCTCTATTATATAAAAAAATCCTGGATCGAGACAAGACTTTTTATCCTGGGACGAGATGTGACTTTTTCAGAGAGATAATTTTAAGTCCCGTGAGATGAGACTTTGTGCCAAGAGATTTAACCATGCCAAGGGACGGAAATAAAAGACAAAGAGTGGATGACAAAGTATAACATCGTAAAGAGGTTCAAAAACGTTGGTGCGATACACATGCAAAGCAGGTTAGAGATAATAAAAGTACTAAATTTTGAAAGTTTAAAAAAATTGATAGTAAAGATCCCATTAGTGCAAACAAATGGAAATTATTACTTTGTGAAATAATGGAACAGCAAAAAGAGATTGAATATATGGACACAGGTGATATGACAGAAGTATGTACATATTGTTCGGCTTTAAAGTTTAAGTCGGAGACTTGTAGATTGTCTATTTCGTTTTGCCATCAGGGAAAAGTAGTGTTTGTTCCCAATGAAGAGGTGTATCTGCGAGAATTAAAGATTTGTCATTTGGTGAAAGTGAAATCCACAGACACTACAGGCAAAATATCCGCATCTACAATAATCTGTTCACGTTCTCATCATTCAATGCTCAAAGCATAGATTTACACGATTCAGGACCATACGCTATGAGAATCTTAGTGGTCTCACAACAATTAAAGCTACTAAAAGTTTAATTTCAAAGAAACCACAATTCGGCCAGGTTTATATTTACAATCACAGAGAACCGATGCAACATAGAATCGAAAGAGTTAAACGACCGGAAGTATTCTACAGCCAATAATGGATACAAATCCATACGTCCAAAAGTATCGCACTTTACACGAAACTTATCTGCAAAACACGGACAAAAAAGTTTTCTTGGATTTCTATATGAATCCGAAAGGTCACGCTCGCCAATATAATAAACCAACATGTGACGTATTGTCAGCGATAATGGTTTCGATAGACACAGATATCAAAGACAGAGTTGATATCCTTGTTTATCCAAAAGCAAAGCATGATTCATCACAAGCAGCAGATCCAGGAAATGACTAGAGCGTAGGGCCCACACAGGGGGTTGACGAGTGAAACGAGCAGGGGGCAGAGCCCCCTAGTATTATATATTACTAGGCATCCCCCACAGCTTTGCACACGTATTAGTGAAACAGCACAGTGAGGAGGGCCCCGTCCAGCTCTCTACTCCTGACGTCACTCTTCCCTTTCTCCTCTGCCCGCAGCCTCTGTCTCGGATTAGCGCAAATATATCGCTCCTGCAAGTGAACTACTGTATGATTCTTAGCGCAATGAGAGAAGTCGACAAAATCAACTGGAATGTTCAAGCAAATTATAGAAAAAAAAAACGATCTAAATCCATTAAGTAGTTCTCTTGTTCGCTAACTAAGCAGAGTTAAGGTTACGTCCCGAGGCAGATGCGTGAGTGAGGAGGGCCTGCTGCCCGACGAGTCTCTCTCGGATTTGCGCTAATAAATCGCTACCGCAAGCGAACTGTGATACTTAGCGCCATGAGAGAAGTCGACGAAATCAACTGGAATGTTCAAGCAAATTATAGAAAAAAAAAACCGATCTAAATCCGTTAAGTAGTTCTCTCGTTCGCTAACTAAACGGAGTTAAGGTTACACCCCGAGGCAGATGCGTGAGTGAGGAGGGCCTGCTGCCCGATGAGTCTCTCTCGGATTTGCGCTAATAAATCGCTACCGCAAGTGAACTGTGATACTTAACGCCATGAGAGAAGTCAACAAAATCAACGGAATGTTCAAGCAAATTATATAAAAAAAAAAAAACGATCTAAATCCGTTAAGTAGTTCTCTCGTTCGCTAACTAAGCGGACTTAAGGTTACGCCCCGAGGCAGATGCATGAGTGAGGAGGGCCCCACTGCCCGATGAGTCTCTCTCGGATTTGCACTAATAAATCTCTACCGCAAGCGAACTGTGATACTTAGCGCCATGAGAGAAGTCGACAAAATCAACTGGAATGTTCAAGCAAATTATAGAAAAAAAAAAACGATCTAAATCCGTTAAGTAGTTCTCTCGTTCGCTAACTAAACGGAGTTAAGGTTACACCCCGAGGCAGATGCGTGAGTGCGGAGGGCCTGTTGCCCAATGAGTCTCTCTCGGATTTGCGCTAATAAATTGCTACCGCAAGCGAACTGTGATACTTAGCGCCATGAGAAAGTCGCAAAATCAATGGAATGTTCAAGCAAATTATAGAAAAAAAAACGATCTAAATCCGTTAAGTAGTTCTCTCGTGAAAATCGGACAGACATACAAACGGGTCTAAAAAACTGTAAGAAATTTCGTGTTTGGAGCGAGCACCTATGGGCCAAAGGTAACCTACATTCCAAATTTCAAGTCCTCGTGGTAATTGCTGGTAATACGTCAAACTCGTTTCCTGTTGAGGTTGGACTCCGCCAGGGCTGCCCTTTGTCACCGATTCTGTTCACAAGTTTTATGGACAGAATTTCTAGGTGCAGCCAAGGAGCGGAGGGGGTCTGGTCCGGTGACCTCAGAATTTCGTCTCTGCTATTTGCGGATGACGTGGTTCTGTTGGCTTCATTGGACAGTGACCTTCAGCTCTCACTGGAGCGGTTCACAGCCGAGTGTGAAGCGGCGGGGATGAGAGTCAGCACCTCTAAATCCGAGGCCATGGTTCTCTGCCGGAAAAGGGTAGAATGCTCTCTCCGGGTTGGGAACACAGTACTGCCTCAAGTGGAGGAGTTCAAATATCTTGGGGTCTTGTTCACGAGTGAGGGAACAATGGAGCGGAAGGTTGACAGACGGATCGGTGCGGCATCCGAGCTCTGCAACGGTCTGTCATGTTGAAGAGAGAGCTGAGCCAAAAGGTGAGGCTGTCAATTTACCAGTCGACCTACCTTCCTACCCTCACCTATGGCCACGAGCTTTGGGTAGTGACTGAAAGAGCAGGATTGCAGATACAAGCGGCCGAAATGAGTTTTCTCCGCAGGGTGACTGGACTTTCCCTTAGAGATAGGGTGAGGAGTTCAGTTATCCGGGAGAGACTTGGAGTAGAGTCGCTGCTCCTCCGCATTGAGAGGAGTCAGTTGAGGTGGTTCGGGCATCTGGTCAGGATGCCCTCTGGACACCTCCCTAGGGGGGTGTACCGGGTATGTCCCACTGGGAGAAGGCCACGGGGCAGATCCAGGACACGCTGGAGGGATTATATCTCCCAGTTGGCCTGGGAACACCTCGGGGTCCTCCCAGAGGAGCTGGAGGAGGTGGCCGGGGAGAAGGAGGTCTGGGCTTCTCTGCTTAGGCTGCTGCCCCTGCGACCCAACTTTGGATAAGCAGTGGACAATGGAAGGATGGATGAAGTCCTCGTGGTTTGGGAAATTTTGTGATGAGTGAGTCAGTGGTATTTGGCTTTTATATATACAGTATATAGCTTAAGACTGAAGTACCAAAGTGAAACACACACAGACACAAAGGAAATGCGTAAACTCCAGGAAGACACTCTCTGCACTGACATCTGCACCCAGGACTTAGCGACCAGGCGCATACAGCCTCTCATTATTGGATCAGCACTGTGAATTTTAACTTTTGACACCTAATTTCTATTTATTCTTTTGCACCGTTTCTGGATGTCATCACCTTCGCTTTTTCTTTTTGGTATTTCAAGTCACCATCAGGTTAATTGCTTGATTTGTCATCTGGCCATGCAGGAGGTTTCATTATAAAAATGGAAAAAGGAAAATAGGTCAGGAAACCCGTCCACCGACAGTTACGATTGTAATGACTATGAGAGTCCCCTGGGGAAAAAAAAAAAGAAAAAATGACACATTATACTTTATTTTAGTTGTCATTATCTTCTATTTGGATCATGTTCCTTATTAATGAAAATCTATTATATGCATCTAGGCTGCAAGTGGAAGTAAAATCAAATTAGTTTTGTATTAATTCAGAACTGAATTTTATTCAGTGAGACGTAAGGGCCAGGTGTTTTTCCCCAGGGTGCGATTCGCCCTGAGAACAAAAACGATTTGATCTCCATGTCACCTGCATGTGCCGACCCCCCCTCTACCAGCCCCCGGCAGTAATTAGTTATCTGTTCACATCTCCATACACTGTCTGCTTTGTCTTTTTTTTATGTCCAGGATGCTCATTGGTGGCAGGTGCCTTTGCTAATGTCATATTAACAAATCCTCAGAGAATTCTGCTGACCAGACTCGTATCGACAGACCCATCAGGCTTGTCAATACTGAAAGAAGGCCAGACCTCGATTTCAGGGAATGTTTCCGTCTCTTTTGCATGTGGCATTAATGACATTTGCGACTCTGCTCAGAGAACCAGTTATTTGTTGATTCTGGGTAAATTTTTTTTTTTTTTTTTTGTTACCATCCAACCCGTGCCTGGACAAGTGCCACCTGTTGCACTGGCAGTGTGACATCCACGCAGGATGTTTCTGATGTGATCTGATGTTTCTGTAGGGTTTCCATAGGGTTTCTAGTTATCTGCTAGGGCCACTGCAATTTTTAATATACAGTGGGTGCTCAAAAGTTGGTTTACAGTTGGGAGTTGGCTGGAATAATCATAACCTGCATGTTGTTTTCCATATGAACAACTGTAAGCCTACTTTTGCCCACCCCTGTGTATAAATCATTTGGATAGGAATATAAGCAACAAGCTGGATAAGTTTGCAGATGATACCAAGATAGGTGGATTGGTAGATAATTTGGAATTCGTTAAATCATCACAGAAGGACTTGGAAAGCATAAGGCTTGGGCAGATTTGTGGACGATGAAATTTAATGTCAGTAAATGTAAAGAATTACACATAGGAAGTAAAAATGTTAGGTTTGAATACACAATGGGCGGTCGGAAAATCGAGAGAACACCTTATGAGAAGGATTTAGGAGTCATAGTGGACTGCAGTAACTACAGAGGAATAAAATTGATGAGCCACAGCATGAAGTTATGGGAAAGAGTAGTGAAAGCTCAGCTAAGAAGTGAGGTGATGATTAGTGAGCAGCAGGATGGTTTCATGCCAAGAAAGAGCACCACAGATGCAATGTTTGCTCTGAGGATGTTGATGGAGAAGTTTACAGAAGGCCAGAATGAGTTGCATTGCATCTTTGTGGACCTGGAGAAAGCATATGACAGGGTACCTCGAGAGGAGCTGTGGTATTGTATGAGGAAGTCGGGAGTGGTAGAGAAGTACGTAAAAGTTGTACAGGATATGTACAAGGGAAGTGTGACCGTGGTGAGGTCTGCGGTTGAAGTGACAGATGCATTCAAGTTGGAGGTGGGAGTACATCAGGGATTGGCTCTGAGACCTTTCTTATTTGCAGTGGTGATGGACAGGCTGACAGACGAGATTAGACAGGCGTCCCCGTGGACTGTGATGTTTGCTGATGACATTGTGATCTGTAGCAATCGTAGGGAGCAGGTTGAGGAGACCCTGGAGAGGTGGAGATTATGCTGTAGAGAGGATAGGAATGAAGGTCAGTAGGAACAAGACAGAATACATGTGTGTGAATGAGAGGGAGGTCAGCGGAATGGTGAGGATGCAAGGAGCAGAGTTGGCGAAGGTGGAGGAGTTTAAATACTTGGGATCAACAGTACAGCGTAATAGGGATTGTGGAAGAGAAGTGAAAAAGAGAGTGCAGGCAGGATGGAATGGGTGGAGAAGAGTGTCAGGAGTGATTTGTGACAGACGGGTATCAGCAAGAGTGAAAGGGAAAGTCTACAGGACGGTAGTGAAAAAAGCTATGTTATATGGGCTGGAGATGGTGGAACAGGAGACTGAGCTGGAAGTGGCAAAGTTAAAGATGCTAATATTTGCATTGGGTGTGATGAGGATGGATAGGATTAAAAATGAGGACATTAGAGGGTCAACTCAAGTTGGACGGTTGGGAGACAAAGTCAGAGAGGTAAGATTGTATTGGTTTGGACATGTGCAGAGGAGGGATGCTGGGTATATTGGGAGAAGGGTGCTAAGGATAGAGCTGCCAGGTAAGAGGAACAGAGGAAGGCCTAAGAGAAGGTTTATGGATGTGGTGAGAGAGGACATGCAGGTGAGGGGTGTAACAGAACAAGATGACGAGGACAGAAAGATATGGAAGAAGATGATCCGCTGTGGCAACCCCTAATGGGAGCAGGTGAAGGAAAAAGAAGAAGTGGACTCTAAGCTATCAACTTCCCGACAGTGTTCAGAAGCCATTAAGAAGGCAAACAGAATGTCAGTTTATATAGCGCCTTGATGTGTGGACTACAAGTCACAGGTGGTTCTGCTCAAGCTTTATAACACACTGGTGAGGCCTCATCTGGAGTACTGGGTGCAGCTCAGGTCTACAAAAAGGACATAACAGCACTGGGGAAAGTCCAGAGAAGAGTGACTAGGCTGATTCAGGGCTACAGGGGATGAGTTAGGAGGAAAGATGAAAAGAGCTGAGCCTTTACAGTTCAAGTAAAAGAAGATTAAGAGGAGACCTGACTGAAGTGTTTAAAATTATGAAGGGAATTAGTGAAGCGGATCGAGATGGTGACTTTAAAATGAGTTTGAGACCACGGGGACACAGTTGGAAACTTGTTAAGGGTGAATTTCGCACAAACATTAGGAAGTTTTTCTTTACACGAAGAATGATAGACACTTGAAATAAGTAGTGTGGTGGACTGGAGGACGTTAGGAACTTTCAAAACTCGATTTGATGTTTAGGGGCGGCACGGTGGCGCAGTGGGTAGCGCTGCTGCCTCGCAGTTGGGAGACCTGGGGACCTGGGTTCGATTCCCGGGTCCTCCCTGCGTGGAGTTTGCATGTTCTCCCCGTGTCTGCGTGGGTTTCCTCCGGGCGCTCCGGTTTCCTCCACAATCCAAAGACATGCAGGTTAGGTGGATTGGCGATTCTAAATTGGCCCTAGTGTGTGCTTGGTGTGTGGGTGTGTTTGTGTGTGTCCTGCGGTGGGTTGGCACCCTGCCCGGGATTGGTTCCCTGCCTTGTGCCCTGTGTTGGCTGGGATTGGCTCCGGCAGACCCCCGTGACCCTGTTCGGATTCAGCGGGTTGGAAAATGGATGGATGGATGGATTTGATGTTTTTATAGAATAATTTAATGGATAGGACTAGCGAGCTTTGCTGGCTGAATGGTCTTTTCTCGTTGAGATTGTTCTAATGTTCAAAGCAACAAGTCACACGGGTGGCCCAATAGTAGCATAGCTGTCTCGTATCAAGGAGGCCGTGAGTTCACATCATGGGTCCTCCCTGTGTGAAATATTGTAAAAAGGGTTGTTTTGTTTTTCATTTAACAAAAAATTCCACCGTGCACCGATAACGAGTGAAAAGAGCCATCAACGTGGGATTTGGGCCTTCATAGGCGGCCAGGGGGGCACACCCCTAGTATTGAAATAATAACAAAAGCTTTTTGATTTTGAGCTGAGTTTGATGCACGCATTTTCGGGTTTCACTGCCGTCTGTTTTCTAGTTTGCCTGGCATCTTTTCCAAAATCTCTGCCATGCAAGTACGGCGTTAAATATTTTCATTTTTATGGATAAATCCATGTGGTCGTGACTTGACACTGCAGACAGAGAGCAAAGATAGGCTTCCAACCAAATGACAAATGAAGAAATTGGCATTTACTGTATTTAGGAAACTGGTAGGAATTACCAGGATTGGGAAGTTCTGGTTGAATGCCTTAGCTAGCAATTTTAATTTACTCTTTTGGTATCCATCCATCCATTTTCCAACCCGCTGAATCCGAACACAGGGTCACGGGGGTCTGCTGGAGCCAATCCCAGCCAACACAGGGCACAAGGCAGGAACCAATCCCGGGCAGGGTGCCAACCCACCGCAGGACACTCTTTTGGTATGTCTTCTGTAATGTCAAAATGCAATAAACTCCTGAAATCTCCGACACAACTAGCATTTCAATCAGAAGTGTAACGCTGCAATGAGGGACTACAGGATTTACCCTTTAATAGCCAAGCTGGATCAGGTACATTAACCGAAAAAGTGTGCTAGCCATCAACCTGCCAGTTTAACTTTATGATTTCTGCTAGGATTTTATTTGAATTTGTCAAATCGAGTCGTATCTAACTTCAAATTGTGATGAAATTGTGTTATGTTGTTTCAAACATATACACAATTGTGGGATGGAAACCAACGAAACGGCCCCGGCCCATGAATACACTGGGCCTTCATTCCAGACGTCTCAGTGGAGCCTTCACAAAGCTCAAACCAGGCCTGCATAATTAAAGAGATGGACAGAGCCTGCTGTCAAGCTGAATTATAAAGGAGGATAAAGACCATTAGTAACACTATTCCTTTATTTTCACATCCCTCTATATATTCTGCATGCACTATATTTACGACAATACTAATTTTAAAATGCAGTCATGCGCATGGGAGACACTTTAAGGGCTTTGGTGATGTACAGTGACCTCCATACTGCTTGGGACTGCTTGATTCAACCCTTTAACAGTTTAAAATTACAATTGAGATGTGATTAAAGTGCACATTGCAGACTTTCATTGAAGGGGATTTCTTCACAGTCCCCCCATTTCAGGGCACCATCGTGTTTGGCACACAGCACTGGACTAGTGTCATATTGAGGACTTTGTCGCATATCCCAGCATGCAATGACATCTGCCATTGATAGACATCAGCAGGTGCTGAGGGTCTTCTCTGGTGATGCTCTGCCAAGCCTCTCATGCAGCCATCTTCAGCTCCTGCTTGTTTTCGGGGGTCTTGTCTCTTTATATTTGCTCTTCACGCTCAATTGGATTTAAATTGAGTGACTGACTTGGCCATTCATTAATTTTCCATATTTCAGCTTTGATAAACTCCTGTGTGTCCTCATCAGTCTGTTTGGCTCTTTATCTTGTTGGAGGATGAAGTGCCGTCCAGTGAGTTTGTTGTCATTTACTGGACTTGAGTAGATCAGATGTTTCTACACACCTCAGAATTCATTGTGCTGTCAGCAATGCCATCATCAATGAAGAGAAGTGTGCCAGGACCTGTGCCAGCCATACATGCCCAAGTCATAACACCCCCTGCACCACCATGTTCAACAGATGAGGTGGTCTGCTTTGGAACTCAGGCAGTTCCTGGTCATCTCCACACTTCGCTCTCGTCATCACCCTGATGAGGTTCATCTTTGTCTCGTTTGTCCACAAGACCCTTTCCCAGAATTCTGCAGGCTCTTTGAAGTCCTTTTTCTCAAACTGTAATCTGGCCATCCTGTTTTTATGGTTTGCATCTCGCAGTGTGGCCTCCGCTTCATGAAGTCTTCCGCAGATAGTCGTCTCTGACACCTCCACATCAGCCCCCTGAAGACTGTGTATGATCTGTCGGCCAGGTGTTGGGGGCTTGTTCTTGACCAGAGTGAGGACTCATCTCTCATCAGCAGTGGTGGTCTTCCTTGGCCTACCAAGTCCCTTTGCAATTGCTAAGCTCACCAGTGTATTCTTTCTTCTTCATGATAATCCAGACACTTTATTTCGGTCACTCTAAGGTTTTTCTGATGTCTCTGATGGTTTTATTCCTGTTTTTCAGCCTCCTAATGGCTTCTAGGACTTTCATTTGCACAGCTCTTGTCCTCATGTTGGCAACCACAGACTGCAAAGGGTGGAAGCAGGCTGAGGTATCTTATGCAGAAATTAAACCCACCTAAGGAATCACAAACAACTGTGACGCCAATTGTCCCAAACATTATGGTGCCCTGAAATGGGGGACTGTGTAGAAGAAGTGTTCTCTGACCAAAATGTATGGAGAGACCCTTAAATGAACGTCTGCAATGTGCACTTTAATCACGATGTCTGAATTGTTTGATTTGTAATTTTAAACTTTGGGGCAGAGCATCACGGTGGCGCAGTGGGTAGTGCTGCTGCCTTGCAGTTAGGAGACCTGGGTTCGCTTCCCAGTTTTGGAGTTTGCATGTTCTCCCCGTGTCTGCATGGGTTTCCTCCCACAGTCCAAAGACATGCAAGTTAGGTGCTTTGCCGATCCTAAATTGTCCCTGGTCTGTGCTTGGTGTGTGTGCCTTGTGGTGGGCTGGCGCCCTGCCCAGGGTTTGTTCCTGCCTTGCGTCCTGTGCTGGCTGGGATTGGCTCCAGCAGACCCCCGTGACCCTGTGGTTAGGATATAGCGGGTTGGAGAATGACTGACTGACTGAATGACTAAACTTTGAGGCAGAGGGGGAAATCAAGGAACAATGGGTCTTTGTCCTAAACATGGAGGGCTGTACTTCATGTAGCTTCAATAACACGTACTGGAACTTGAGAAAGACTAATTAACAGTCAATGATGCCAGAGCCTTTATCGACATTCTTAAAACAAAAATCAATTACTAAATAAGATAATATACACTTCTGAAATTGTCATCCTATTGGTGTACAGTATATTGAACGCATACTTCATATATACAGTCATATGAAAAAGTTTGGGAACCCCTCTTAATTCTTTGGATTTTTGTTTCTCATTGGCTGAGCTTCCAAAATAGCAACTTCCTTTTAATATCTGACATGCCTTATGGAAACAGTAGGATTTCAGCAGTGACATTCAGTTTATTGGATTAACAGAAAAACAGGTGTTTGGGGGCTTTTTCTTTAAAATAATGAGGACTCTTCTGTCATCATCAGTGGTGGTCTTCCTTGGCCTACCAGTCCCTTTGTGATTACTGAGCTCACCAGTGTGTTCTTTCTTCTTCATGATACCCCAGACGGTTGATTTCGGTCATGCTAAAATGATTCTGATATCTCCAATGGTTTTATTCATGTTTTTCAGCCTCATAATGGCTTCTTGGGGATGGCAAGGTGGCGCAGAGGGTAGCGCTGCTGCCTCGCAGTAAGGAGACCTGGGTTCGCTTCCCGGGTCCTCCCCGCATGGAGTTTGCATGTTCTCCCCGTGTCTGCGTGGGTTTTCTCCCACAGTCCAAAGACATGCAGGTTAGGTGCATTGACGATCCTAAATTGTCCCTAGTGTGTGGGTGTGTGGGATTTGTTCCTGCCTTGCGCCCTGTGTTGGCTGGGATTTGCTCCAGCAGACCCCCGTGACCCTGTGGATAATGAATGGATGGATAATGGCTTCTTTGACTTTTATTGGCACAGCTCTTGCCCTCGTGTTGAACAATGGCAACCACAGACTCCGTAGGGTAGAAGCAGGCTGAAGTCTCATATGAAGCCATGAAACCCGCCCGAGGAATCACAAACACCTGCGGTGCCAAATGCCTCAAACATTATGGTGCCCTGAAATGCCACCATGTAGAAAAAGTGTTGGTGTGACCGAAATGTGTGCAAATCCTCTTAAATGAAAGTGTGCAATGTGCACTTTAATCATGACGTCTGAATTGTTTGAGTGGCGCAGAGGGGTAACTCAAGTTAAGATGGGCCTTTGTCCCAAACATTATGGAGGGCGCTATAATTGAAAATCATTCAATCAAGTTTTAATTCAGTTTGGAGATACATTAACCCTGGGTTTATTCAGGCAGCACCAAAGACAAAACAGGGGCAAACCTTTAACAGAACTGGAGTTCATTTTCACAGTAAGGTGATTTGGTAATGGCTGTGCAAGCAAATCCAGGCAAATGTGTGGAGAACACGCAGAACTTCTGTTAAAAGAAGGACCCCAGGTGGAACCCACGCCTGAAATGTGGCGTCTCTTTCAGCACACGCCATAGTTTCACTTTTGGACCAGCTGAACAGTTTAGCCAACATCTAAGCTTTTGTTTGTCACATTCATTATGCTATTTGCCTGTAAGGTGTGTGTTTTTCAGTTGTCTTTGTGTTCGTTTCACCAATTCCCATACCCTCGGTTGCTCAAGGTAGCTCAAGCCTTCCTTTTTTTCATTTGTACTCTGTCATTCGAGGGTATTTTAGCCTGAGCAATGTTTCAACCGAGTGCTTGAAATTGTGAAATTAGTCATGTTGTCTCCTTTGTTCCGTTTGCAGCACTAGTCATAATGTAATAAAAAATTTCCTTTTACATTTCTACCTTCAGGCAAGATTCAGTCATGTTAGGCCTGCTGCTCACAAATGTGAAGCAAAGTCACGGGGAGCTGCATGTCTCTGCATTCTTTAAAGCCTATGCCCTGAAATAAAATAAATACCTTAAAAACAAAATGGGCATTTAAAAGAAATAATTCCTGATTAAAGCAATAACCCCATGTGTATGGAGGAAGGTTGGCTGCCATATACAGTAACACAATGCTGGTTGTGTTGATTTGTAAAATAACAATGGCGTAACGTTCAGGTGCAGCACCATAGCCTTCAATGGGCTGAAGTCACTAGATGGGTTCTAGAACCTTCTTAATCCGTTTCAGCGTTGTGGTGGCCAAAGACTGCCTCACCGGGATGGGACTAAAGGCTGAAAATGGATCTGGACAGGACTGTAATCCATCATAATCTTGTATCACCCCAGTCCCAAAGGTATCACGTCCTAGTGAGCTGAATGACTTCCGGCCTGTTGCTCTGACATCACATGTGATGAAGACCATGGAGAGGCTGCTGCTTCACCACCTTAGGCCACAGGTTGACCCTCTGCAGTTTGCATATCAGGAGAAGGTGGGAGCGGAGGATGCCGTCATCTATATGCTACACCGATCCCTCTCTCACTTGGACAGAGGCAGTGGTGCTGTAAGAATTATGTTTCTAGACTTCTCTAGCGCCTTCAACACCATCCAACCTCTGCTCCTTAGGGACAAGCTGACAGAGATGGGATTAGATTCATACCTAGTGGCATGGATCATGGACTATCTTAAAGATAGACCTCAGTATGTGCGTCTTGGGAACTGCACGTCTGACATTGTGGTCAGCAACACAGGAGCGCCACAGGGGACTGTACTTTCTCCGGTCCTGTTCAGCCTATATACATCGGACTTCCAATACAACTCGGAGTCCTGCCATGTGCAAAAGTTCGCTGATGACACTGCTATCGTGGGCTGCATCAGGAATGGGCTGGAGGAGGAGTATAGGGACCTAATCAAGGACTTTGTTAAATGGTGCGACTCAAACCACCTACACCTGAACACCAGCAAAACCAAGGAGCTGGTGGTGGATTTTAGGAGGCCCAGACCCCTCATAGACCCAGTGATCATCAAAGGTGACTGTGTGCAGATGGTGCAGACCTATAAATATCTGGGAGTGCAGCTGGATGATAAATTAGACTGGACTGCCAATACTGATGCGCTGTGTAAGAAAGGACAGAGCCGGTTATACTACCTTAGAAGGCTGGCGTCCTTCAACATCTGCAATAAGATGCTGCAGATGTTCTATCAAACAGTTGTGGCGAGCGCCCTCTTCTACGCAGTGGTGTGCTGGGGAGGCAGCATTAAGAGGAAAGACGCCTCACGCCTGGACAAACTGGTGAGGAAGGTAGGCTCTATTGTTGGCATGGAGCTGGACTGTTTGACATCTGTGGCAGAGTGACGGGCGCTGAGCAGGCTCCTATCAATTATGGAGAATCCATTGCATCCACTGAACAGGATCATCTCCAGACAGAGGAGCAGCTTCAGCGACAGACTGCTGTCACTGTCCTGCTCAACTAACAGATTGAGGAGATCGTTCCTCCCCCAAACTATGCGACTCTTTAATTCCACCCGGGGGGGTAAACGTTAATATTTAACATTATGCAAAGTTATTGTCTGTTTTTTTTTCACCTGTATTATTATCATTCTTTAATTTAATATTATTTATTGTATCAGTATGCTGCTGCTGAAGAATGTGAATTTCCCATTGGGATTAATAAAGTATCTATCTATCTATCTATCTATCTATCTATCTATCTATCTATCTATCTATCTATCTATCTATCTATCTATCTATCTATCTATCTATCTATCTATCTATCTATCTATCTTGCCTACTACACTAAATTAAATATCTATCTATCTATCTATCTATCTATCTATCTATCTATCTATCTATCTATCTATCTATCTATCTATCTATCTATCTATCTATCTATCTATCTATCTATCTATCTATCTATCTATCTATCTATCTATCTATCTATCTATCTTGCCTACTACACTAAATTAAATATCTATCTATCTATCTATCTATCTATCTATCTATCTATCTATCTATCTATCTATCTATCTATCTATCTATCTATCTATCTATCTATCTATCTATCTATCTATCTATCTATCTATCTATCTATCTATAAGGCCAAATCTCTTACTCGCACATAAACACACAAGCATACATACTCCATATTCACACACAGCGACGATTTGCAGTTGATAATTAATATTTCTTGTCATAAGAATGAACCAGAGACATCAAAAAATGTTTGGGGCAGCCACCCGTATATTATGCCCTGGCTGCAAATGGGTAATTTGTTGTGAGTTGTTCACCGGTCAGAGTCCAAAACAGAACTGGCTATGTGGACAAATTTATACGCAAGCATATCCGGCCACGTTGATTTCCCATGACACTCTATATGGAAATTAGACCTTTGCTTGAAGGTGGGCTTGTTGTTTGGTCACAGAGTGTTAATTGCTTTTTTAAGACGCAAATTCCGAATCAATGAAGCCGATCGATTTCTGTTGTGTTCTTCTTCCAGTGGTGATTAATTATCTGGACCCCCCGTACAGAATTCCAGTCAGACTGGGTCAGCAGAGTTCTCCATAACCAAAGCCCTTTAGGTGGAAGGTCAACAGGGGAAAACACCCAAGGTGAATGTTGACAAGGAAGTCTTCACGATTTTTGACGTAACTCGTCAAACTACCATAAATAGTTAAAATGAAGTGTCATTTATTATTAATTCTGTTCCGGCTAACCTAAATTAAATTTTTAAGATCTATTAGACTGTAATGTGTGGTTGTGAGCAAATAATCTCTTAAATCATTATAGATTCCAAACCACAGCAGTACAGTTCAAGCCTGGGGAGCTCTGAGCATCTTTCCGCAAACCACATCTTTGAGTTTGTTGTCAGTTCAATTACGTCCTTTGGGCCTCGGCAGACAGTCAAAAAAGTAGAACGAAGTGCAGATGAGGGGTGAAGGTCTTAACTCAGGTACGTCAAGCAGGACTGGAATACTCAATGAAACAAATGTCTGGCTTGTAAGGCTGGGAAAGCTTAACTGGAGCAAAGAACCAGAGGCATGTTACTCAACAACACACACGTAGCAAAGCAACATTTAAATATTGATTTCATTTTTTGCATCTTGTATATGGAAAAAACAATTCTGCTACTTAAAAGTTGTAAGTGTTTCCAGGATTTGTCTCTAGTGTTTTGGTCCAGCTTTTCAATTTTGCCCTCATGTATTGTATTTCCAAAATTCCTTGGCATAATTTTATGAGCAAATCTTTCTTTCTATGGCCTTCTGCTTATTTTTCACTAGTCGTCCCACACGGCTGTGCCTGCATAGTAGTGAAACTGGAGAAACTTTAAAAATCATTAAACAAAAGGGTATCGCTAGCTAAGTGGAGGCAAATTATGCTCCAAAACACAGAGATACACGACTCCCCACTCCTGACGTCACACTTCCCCCTCCCCTCCGCCCGCAGCCTCTGTCTCGGATTTGCACGAATGTTTCATTCCTGGAAGTGGACTCTGATTCTTAGTGTGACAAGAGAAGTCGCAAAATCATTCGGAATGTTGAAGCAAATTCTAGGAATAAACCCGATCTAAATCCGTTAAGTAGTTCTCTCATTCATTAGCTAAGCAGAGGTAAGGTATGCCCCAAGGCTGGCGTGTGAGTGAGGGGGGTCCTTCCCCGCTCCTCTCGGCCTGCTGCGTCTCTCTCTTGGATTTGCACAAATAATTCGGTACCGCAAGCAAACTGTGATACTGTGTATTATAGTAGTATTTCCCTCTACTTACCCTTTACCTGTTTTCTTCAAGGATAAGTGTACTCGTCAAGTTCATTATCAGGTTGGTCTACTGTTGTACTTTAAGATTAACACACACATATATAACTATACACATACACACAGACTCTAACCACAACAGTGCCCCATGAATGACAAACACACAGCTGGTTAACCTCTGGCACTTTAAACCACACAAGTGCCTTAGGAATAACACCGCCTGTCACTCTCTCAGCACTTCAAGAGACTTACTTATTATCGACACAAACAACATACAATGTTTTAATGATATCTCAGACCTGAATATTACTTTTGGTCTTCAAGAATACATTTAAACACACAAAGACTCAGCACTCTTGATTGTAGGCCATTTATCAGCCAAGAATGCCTTACTTTACATCCTATTCCCTACTATTGGGTGGAGCTCTCACCCTCAGCCTTAATACACCTCGCAGCACAGAGCGTATGGCAAACTTCCGGCTACACCAGGTGCTCAAAGAAATCTACCTTGTTACTTCAATCACTCTAGACATGAAGACAAAGCATAACAAATTAAAAGCAGCATGGTATTTATTACAGAAACTAGCGATGTGCGTCCAACTATGTTGCGCGTGTTAAAGTTGTCTGTGAAGGGCTCCCTGTTTAAACACGGCTGCCAGTCGTGAACTGGGCCCTTCGTCGCCCAGCATTGTGATTTTTTATAAGGGAAACAAAATTACAAAACAAAACCCTTGGACATTGATTCGATAGGAACGGCCTACTCGGAATCACTGTCTGAATAGTAATTATGTGGTGGTGGAGGAGCATTTCTGCTTCTCTCCGTTCACAGTTCGTCTTGTTTTCATGACGCTGTCGTTTCTTCTCACGATCTCTTCTCAACCTTTCTCCAATCTCGCAGGTTGCTTTGTGGCAATCCAAAGAGTAAGGAAGAACCAATGCTTCTTTCTTGAACTCCAAACGCCGACTGATGGAAAATCACAGAAGTGTGTCCGACTTATATACTCTGACTGCCGACTCCAAGAAGTGGGTGAACATTCGATTTGGACGAAGTGCTGCCAACAACGGTCAATAGAAACACAAAAAACCACAGTCTCGACAATAAAGCAGGTGTCGACGCAAGATCTAAACACAAAGAGTGGTGTAGACGCCAGATCTAAACACAAAGAGTGCTATCGACGCCAGATCTAAACATAAAGAGTGGTGTCGACGCCAGATCTAAACACAAAGAGTGCTATCGACAGTGTTTGTAAACAAAAGTAACAATCAAGGTGTTGTGTATTCAGCCAGTACAAACAGCACGTAGTCTCCTTTAGTTCAATCCTCTTTAATCACCACACTCCAACCTCATCCAACGATCCTCCTCCTCCTCACTTCCTCTCCTCCTCCATCACTACTGCCCTCTACTGAACACAGCAGGAACACCACACAAGGCAGTGAATTCGCGGACAAACAAAGATCAATATCCAAATGAAGATTATATATAAAGATAATAATAATAATACTGGAAGAAAGAATAATAGAAAATAGGACTGGATATATATATATATATATGTATATATACAGTAGTCTTTAGAAAAAGCTTACGAAAAAGTAAAGATGACAAGGATGAATGTCGCAGGCGGCTTGTGATCGAGCACTCGTAGCTGTTCATAATGCTTTTCTGATGACCAGATGGAAACGGCTTCAAGTTGACGTCGCTCCGTTCTATTCTGACGTCTTCATCCCTTCTTCTTCCTCCCTCCTTCCTTACTATATCGCTCCTCAGACGTGGCATATGGATTTACTAAAAAGGAAGAAAATTAAAAAGAAAGTAAAACTTGTGCCTTGGCTGTCCCGGTCCCAGCAAGGTGCTATAAAGATGTATTGCTGTTGGTGTAATGAAGCCCCAGTAGCATTTCCTGACACACTTTTGTCAGAGAGAGGATATGCAGCATTTTTTGTAATGGCGCTCAGTTTAATTTTAATTCTCTCCTTTGCTACACCCTCCAGAGTGTGTCCCATAACCGAGCTCCCCCATTGTAATTAGTATGTTGATTCGGTGGGCCTCCCTTGATGTGATGTTTCTAGCCCAGCACTCCACAGTGTAGAAAATCACACTGGCCACCCCAGAGTTATAGAAGATGTGAAGGATGTTACTTCCCACATTAAAGGAGTGCAGTCTTCTAAGAAAAAAAATGTTGTTTTTCATCTGAGCTTACGTATATAAGTTGAGTATTTTATTGTTATCATATTTCCATCCATCCATTTTCCAACCCGCTGAATCTGAACACAGGGTCACGGGGGTCTGCTGGAGCCAATCCCAGCCAACGAACCAATCCCGGGCAGGGTGCCAACCCTCCGCAGTACACACACAAACACACACCAAGGCCAATTTAGAATCACCAATCCACCTAACCTGTATGTCTTTGGACTGTGGGAGGAAACCCACGCAGACACGGGGAGAACATGCAAACTCCACGCAGGGAGGACCTGGGAAGCAAACCCAGGTCTCCTAACTGCGAGGCAGCAGCACTACCACTGCGCCACCCTTGTTATCATACTTTTTTTTGTTAATCTTAGCAAATACTCTAAGCCTGAACTCAGTCATCGAAGCGAATTATAAAATAATAAACTGCATTTAACAAAACATAATAAAGGAACTCAGTGAAATGTAGAGAAGAAATGGAGTTTCTGGATATGAATGGTGTGATGAATAGAGCCTAATGGAGTGACCTTGTCAAGTTTTTTGCCCAGTAAATAAATAAGCACTTTGCTAGGCTTTGTATGGCTTAGGCCGTGGGATATTGAAAGCCAACATCAGAAACCTACATTGTCTGAGATTTCAATGTACAGGACTCCATGGAGCACCAAGCAAATGCAGTAGAAGCTGTGAACCGGAGACTTGGCATCTGGGAAATGTCAGAGTCTGCTTTTACACAGAGACACGAGACTGAGTCCCGAGCCAGCAGTGACCCATTAGGTAGAGCATTGAAAGACTGCGGCTCAGTAGCATTACATTGTGTGCTTTGCTCTTAGATGTTGAGATCTTTGATGTGTTTTACAGCAGCTTTGCCATTTCTGAATAACCTTCTTTATGTTATATTTCTGCCTCTTAACAAAACAGGCCTTGAAGATCCAGTGAGACTGAACTCAAGGAGCAGGCTTTTGGCATGCATGGGCCCAACAATGGTGCTAAGGCTTTTAAGGTTCTAAAACCACTGACTCAGAATAATAAAAGCAATGTGCCTTTATATTTATAAATTTATTCAGAACATTTTCGAAAAACAAGAACTAAAGCCGTGATAGAGAAATCAAAAATAAGTTCTTCTCCAAAGGCAAACATGCACAGACTCAGAAACTGAAATCAAAATACAAAGCCAGAGTCCATTAAAAATCCAGAAAAAACACCTACAGTAAGCAAAGCTCAAAATCCAAAGAAGAGCCAATGACATGATTAGACCACCAATATGTCGAGGTCATCATTACTTCGAACACTGGCTCTTAGTAACTGGTGTGGTTCAGTGGCTGCAGAATTGGGAAGCCCCAAATACCCCCAAGTTCAACAGACAGACAACAAGCAACGTCATTTACAGAACTGACATACACTGCAACAGTCGTGAATGAGCCCCACGGAGTTTGCTTCACAATGAGTTTGGCAAAATCGTGGTAACGTTTGAGAACTTTGCCAGATGTGATGAAATTCATCAAAGTCAATGATGAAAAGGAGGAACTGAACTCGTTTTGTGTTCATGAGAGCTCAGGAAATATCTACATAAAATACTGAACCACAAATGTCTCCTGAGCTGTTTGGTAGAAATGCAAACCACGTCACACGTCTGGCACAAATTTTTTGTTTCCAATCTGTGCAGATGCTTTGCACTTTTTTGCTTCTACCAAGAAGATAGCAAAGGTGCTATATAACAGATAGATAGACAGGAAAGTGCTATTAGATAGATAGATAGATAGATAGATAGATAGATAGATAGATAGATAGATAGATAGATAGATAGATAGATAGATAGATAGATAGATAGATAGATAGATAGATATGAAAGGCACTATATAATAAATATATAGATAGATAGAAAAGACACTATATGACAGATAGATAGATAGATAGATAGATAGATAGATAGATAGATAGATAGATAGATAGATAGATAGATAGATAGATAGATAGATAGATAGATATGAAAGGCACTATATAATAGATATATAGATAGATAGAAAAGACACTATATGACTTCCAAATTCCTCTCCTCTTGCTCTTTGCTGGATAATAAAGTGTGGAGAAAGTGAATATTCTCTGAATCAACTGTAAATTATTATTAGTCGTAGTTGTGGTGTAGTTTTTGTGTCACTATTACAGTTCTTTTATTCAGCCTATACACATTAGAACATTTGAACAATCTGGATGAGAACAGGCCATTCAGCCTAACAAAGGTCTCCAGTCCTATCCACTTAATTCTTCTAACAAAACATCAAGTCAAGTTTTAAAAGTCCCTAAAGTCCTCTGGTCTACCACACCACTTGGTAGCTTATTCCATGTGTCTATGGCTCTCTGTGTAAATAAAAACTTCCTAATGTTTAGTTTCCAACTGGGTCTCCGTGTTCTTGATGAACTCATTTTAAAATAAAAGTCTCACTCCACTGGACTGATTCCCTTCATAATTTTAAACACTTTAGTCAGGTCTCCTCTTCGTCTCTTTATATTCTCCTCTGAGGCTCAGCTCTTTTAATCTTTCTTTAAAGCACTATGAAATAGATAGATAGATAGATAGATAGATAGATAGATAGATAGATAGATAGATAGATAGATAGATAGATAGATAGATAGATAGATAGATAGATAGATAGATAGATAGATAGATAGATAGATAGATAGATATGAAAGGCACTATATAATAGATAGTGTAATGGGCGGCCGGGTCCCATGCCCGGCTGGGACGCCCCTACTCTATATGTTCTGGGGGAGCAGCCATGGGCTCCTCACTACCTCCTCCAGGACGCTTGGTGGCAACCTCCCTGGGTGACGATGGTGCCTCAGTTTCCTGCAAGGCTCCATGTGAGATGGAGTTCTCCACAACCCTGTAAGGATCTGGGGTGGCCACCAGGGGGTGCTACATGGATCCCGGAGCCAGCCTGGACACCTCTATCGCCCCGCCCGGAAGTGCAATTAGCAACAGGTGATCAAGCACCTGGAGCACTTCCGGGTGGGCTATAAAAGGGGTCAGCTTCCACCACTCGACAGCCAGAATTGGGAGGAAGAGGACGAGGTTGCCTGGGAGGAATGGTGGTGGTGCCAAGATGGAGAGAAAAAGTGTTTGTGTGTTGGTTAAGTGCTTTTGGGACTGTGTTGGGCCAGTGGGACACGGGGAAGGCTGAAGAGAAAAATAAAAAGTCTGTTGATTTTACATGTGCCTCTGCGTCAGTCTGTCTATTACACTAGATAGAAAGATAGATATGAAAGGCACTACATAATAGATAGAAAGATAGATAGAGAGATAGATATGAAAGGCACTACATAATAGATAGAAAGATAGCTAGAGAGATAGATATGAAAGTCACTATATAATAGATAGATAGTAAATAGTAATATGCCTTTTATTATTGGCATTATTTCACAGGGTCTCGTAGGTTTTCTGATTGAGAGTCGGGCTCCTCTAAGGTTTCTCTTGACTCGCTGCTGCACCACGTGGCTAATTGCACATGTATGAAGTGAGACACAAAAATAACCGGATTGGTAAAAAAAAAAATTATTGTTGATTTACAGCATTCTAAACATTGTCACCTTCTATATACTTCCCCTCCTGATCTCCACGCCGCTCCACATGTGTCTTCCATAGATTGAAACAGTGCTGGAAGTCTTCTTGCGTGAGGCTCTTCAACAGGCTTGCCGTTTCTGTCTTAACTTCATCCATTGAAGAGAAATGTGTTCCCTTCAGGTCACTTTTGATTTTCGGGAACAAGTGAAAATCACAGGGAGCTAAATCGGGTGAATAGGGAGGATGATCGAGGACAGGAATGTTTGTCAGTCAAAAACCGCTTTGCGGAAAATGCATTGCGCACGGGAGCGTTGCCCTGTCTTGTCTTGTCTCTCTTGTTATCGAGGCAACACGTGTTGCGATTGTTGTGCAAATACTGACTAGGCTATTAACTAGACAATCAGCGGTTTGAGAGGGCGTGTAGGAGGGGATATAGTTCTATAATTCACATCCAGCTGACATTCAGACGGTTTTCCAGGAAAGCCCCAGGCCCAGTCCAGTTATTTTTGAGTCTCACCTCATATTCGGGCATGAATGAGCATATAGGTATCGGTGTTATATACTCAGAGGTGACAGCTGTTTTGTACCATATGTTTATACATCAATCAGCTCCAAACATTAAAAACACTGCCAGGTCAAGTGAATAACATTAATTATCTGGTTACAATGGCATCTGTCAGGGTCAGGTCAGGTCAGGTTGGGGAGCCTGCCACTGATACAGCTCGTTGCCGCACCCACCACATGACGAGACAGCTCAGGATCCTGGTTGGCAATCCTTCAGGAAATGACCCTCTATCTTCCACATCCAGGTATGACGTGGGCGTCCCCTTGGCCTGGTCCAGCCACTCGGGTCCTCAACAATGAGGATCCTGCTAGTCAGATCACCCTCGGGGAATCAGGCCACATGGCCGTAGTGTCGGTAACTGACCCCACAATGCAGGTAATGTGCCTCATTCAGGACTCCATGAGCAACCGGCCATTGGACACAAAGTCAAACCAGCGGTAAGAGGCACAGTACAGAAGGAGTCCAGTCTTTGTCTCAGGTCACTGGATAGCATTCTTGTCTCACAGCAAAACGGGACGCATCAGGACTCTAAATATTTGGACCTTTGTCCTTTTGCAGAGATATCGGGAGCGCCACACACTCTTTTCCAGCGACCTCATGACCCCCCCCCCCCATGCTCTCCCAATCCATCTACTGACTTTAAAGGAGATTTACTTTACCTGACATACAGTATATTAGGCAGCAAGTGAACAGTCAGTTCTTGAGGGTGAGAGAATCTTTCCATGCGATGATTCTAATGCCCCTTTTTTCCAGATGACATTATCAAATCAGGAATCATATCAGGAAAGCAACCTGGCAGTAGAGCAGTGGGCACCAAGTGCCGCTTCAGGATACTGAGAAGAGAAACAGAACAATTGAGGGTTAGTAACAATTTAAAAATGCTGTGATTCTTACATTTCTGTACAAATGACTAACAAACAGTAACTCTGCATGCACAGTTAACAAGCAGCTCTAGTCAGGGTATGCCAGACTAAAATCAGGAGTCTTCAGCCTAATTTTGAAGCTGAGACTAAAGGAGCATCTCTTATAGTAGCAGGCATATCATTCCACAGCTCAAAGCTCGACCTCCTACTGTTATTTTATGAATCTTTGGCAACTTAGGTAGGCCAGCATCTTGGGATCTCAGTGTGTGGCACTGGTTTATGAGTAATGATAAGCTCAGATAAGCAAGCAGGGCCTCGGCCATTGAAGGTTTGATGAGTTAAAAAGAGGATTTTGAGATCAGCCCTAAACTTAACTGGGCGCCAGTGTAGGGACTTAAGGACTGGAGTTGGGTGTTCTGTAAGAACATACAAAGACCACTATAAAGGGTTAGGGTACCTTGAAGTCATATCCTGTATAACTGGATAAAAAAGTAAGAAAGACCAGAAATCTTTTAGGTCTTTTCAGGGAGGACTCCAAATAACAACTGAAGCAAAGATCGCAGCAACTGCCCCTTAATAGGTGGCCAGGCCAGAAGGGGAGGGGCCAGTAGATGGTAACCCGGAAGTGATGACACTGGGACTGCCGGTCATCTGATCTGCTGGAGAGAAAGGAGGAGAAGCATTAGGCAACAGCGCCACCCCTCGACTGTGGGTGGAATTACAACGAGATGAGCCCTCAAGTTATTTACCAGTCGCACACGTGTGACACTTCATATCTTCTGGTTTCTGTTTTCATGCTTGCATCATTCAACTGTGAAACGTACAGAAAGTCCTCAGATATTTTCATTTTTTATATAGCTCATCATTATTAAATTCATTTAATGTTTAAAGTCTTAAAAAGCAGAAACTTTGAATGACATTTATTCTGACAGTTCATTATTATCATCCTTGTGTTCCACTGAGGCTCTTTTTATTTATTTTTTTCCCCATTTACTTTTATTCAGTCTTAGAATGCGTCTTGAGTCATTGCCTTTCTAATAAATCCCAGGTTGTGTGCCACTGCTGCCTTTTCATTATAACTTTTTCAATAGACAGTTTGCTTTAAATTAGTGGCATTTCCGCTGACTTATTTTATATCTTTATGTAGAGGTTCTCTCATTTCTCTCTTCTCATTTTAAATAAGTGTATAAAACCTTATGACCTATTCATATTTCAGGCTGATTTTGTCTTCCATTTTTAATTAAACACTTCATTTTCCTTTGGAAGTAACTGGCACTGTCTTTCCACTGACCTGCACCCCAGTGTCCTACCTACTTATTACTTTAAGCATAACTGGTAGTTAATTTCCTAAATTCAGAACAGATAATTGTCTGAAACATGTTAATCTGATCAAAAAACAGAGTACACAGCACATGCAGTTTCCACATTTTTGATGATATTGGTTAAAAATGATTTATAGCGGCACCCCCTACCCCCGTGACAATGTGTTATTTAAGAATTGCAATATGATGAAAATTAGTACATTCCTCCTCAGTAACCAAGTCAGAGATATCAAGACAAGGAAGTGTGGCATTCCCGTATTCAAACAAAAGGAGGATCTGACGTCAATGAACTAAGAATCGACAACTAATAAAGTTTAATGAATGCCCCGCTTATTAAGTTTTATCTTTGAGGCGGTAGCACTTCACATTTCTTATTAACATACATATTTATTATCCTATCTTTGTAGCCAGATGGCTGGCACAAATATGTGGCAAACTATGTTTGGAGATTTTTCAGATAAGGAAGACAGCGGTTTTGAAATAAAGTAGTTATACTCACTGATCACAGAGAGCTGCGACATGTATTTCACTGCGCTTTATACACGTGACAATGACAACCTTATATAGTAAGAATAGAAACCCACTAGCTCTGCTACCCATCTAAGATAGGTTGAAATCTAAGTGATCAACATAGACCTTAAACATTAACGTTTGCAGTGCATTATGCAATGCATAGGTCTCTGTTATATGCCATTTGCTATGGGATTCGTAAAAGCAGTGTTAATGTTTGTGATGCACCATATGTTGGAATGATAAATGCAATACATTTTATTACTAAGCATTTTTGTGATATGCCATCTTTTGGAAGGACAGAAACAAAGCAACTAGACAGACACACAGACAGTTATCGATTTATTAAGGTGGACTAGCTCTGCTTCCCGTCTAAGATGACGTCAGTGTTAATATTTGCAGTACACCATGCAATGAATATGTCTGTGTTATATGTCATTTGGTATGGGATTCGTAAAAGCAGTGTTAATGTTTGTGATGCACCATCTGTTGGAATGAAAAATGTAATACATATGTCTCTGTTATATGCCATTTGATGTGGGTGTCGTAAAAGCAGGGTAATGTTTGTGACGCACCATCTGTTGGAATGACAAATGCAGTGCATATGTCTCTGTTATATGTAATTTGGTATGAGTTTCCCAAAAGTACAGTTAATAATTGTGATGTGACACCTGATGGAAGGACAGAGAAATAGCAACTGGACAGACACACAGACAGTTATCGATTTATTAAGGTGGACTATCTCTGCTTCCCCTCTAAGATGACCTCAGTGTTAACATTTGCAGTGCATCATGCAATGGATATGCCTGTGTTATATATCATTTGGTTGAGGATTGGTAAAAGCAGTGTAAACATTTGTGATGTACCATCTGTTGGAATAATAAATGCAATACATATGTCTCTATTATATGCCATTTGATATGGGAGTTGTAAAAGCAGGGTAATGTTTGCGATGCACCATCTGTTGAAATGACAAATGCAGTGTATATGTGTTTGGTATGAGTTTCCTAAAAGCAGAGTTAATGATTGTGATGCACCATCTAATGGAATTGATGAATACAATGCATTTTATAACTAAACCTTTATGTGATATGCCATCTTTTGGAAGGACAGAGACATAGCAACTGGACAGAAACACTGACAGTTATCAATTTATTAAGGTGGACTAGTTGTGCTACCCAGAAAAGGTAAGTTGAAATGTTAACGTTTGCGGTGCACCATGCAATAGATATGTCTGTGTTATATGCCATTTGGTATGAATTGTAAAAGCAGTGATGATATTTGTGTTGGAATGATAAATGCAACGTATGTCTCTGATATATGCCATTTGGTATGGGAATCATAAAAGCAGTGTTAATGTTTTGTGATGCACCAGCTGTTGGAATGACAAAAGCAGTGCATTTTATTACTTAACCTTTTTGTGATATGCTATCTTTTGGAATGACAGAGACATAGCAACAGCTCAGACACATGGAGAGAAAATACAGACATCTGTCAATTGTATTAAGGTGGTCCAGCTGTGCTACATGCTGCTAAGATGAAATGAAATCTTAGTAAGCATCATAGACATTAACATTAAGTTTTGCAGTGCACCATGCAGTGCATGTGTCTCTGCTGTATGCCATTTGGTATGGCACTTGTAAAGGTAGAGTTAAAGTTTGTGATGCGCCATCTGCTGGAATGCAAAATGCAATGTGTTACTAAAAATGTTTGTGATGTGCCATATTTTGGAATGACAGAAACATAACAGCAGGACAAACCTCCAGACAGACACGCAGACCCTTATCCTTTTAATTAAAGTGGATATAGACAATGTACCACAATACATGGTGACTCATAACGTACCAGTGCCATTTTTCATTGCTTTAATTCCTGCGTTCGAGTTTATTTTAACTTTCCATACTGTACATGCTGAATGGTGATATTGGTTTTCCACTTATTATCTCTGTGTCTTTAGAATATGAATGAAATAAACTGCAAAAAAAAGAATGCTTATGCCAGTTCCAGTTGTAAGCACACCAATAGTGATGAGTGGAGAGGGTCATGGGAAATTAAATTTACAACAAAACAATTTGTGAGAAATTTAATTTGCAGTGAAAGAAAGAAAAACAAATTACCTTCATGCCCGTGAAGAAGAAAGAAGAAAGATCCTGTCTGGAAATTTTTGACATGTGTTAATTCCACATCCATCTAGCTATCATTAAGAGCCTTGCACATGGGAAAGGGGATACATAAATAAAATGAATTATTATTATTATTATTATTTGATATTTAAATAAAGATCTGTAGAGGAAAAAAATCTACAGACTCATTAATTATCTTGTGCAGACATTTATTGAGCCGCCACATGTGGTCTGGATCCCTGCCATTGCCATTTATGATGAGAATCTCGATGTGGTAAGACGGATGTGTGTGTGTGTGGGGGGGGGGGTGTTTTAATAATTTAATTTTTAAAAATTATTTTAATTGATTTTTAGAGCTGCTCGTTATGAGGTCTGCACGTGGAAGCGTGTGCTGGCTTCATTCAATAAGCAGTCAGGCGTCATATCTCAGCCTGGATTCCTCGCCTGACTTGGGTTCTAATTCATGATTTATGTCCTTCTTGTCCATTCTTGATTCTTTTATTTGAGAATAAAAACGTGTATGGTGTGTATTGATATGGAGAAGGCTTATGATAGAGGGCCACGTCAAGAGGTCTGGAGGTGCATGAAGGACAAAGGAGCAGCAGAAGAGTGTGTGAGGATAGTCCAGGATATGCATGAGGGATCGAGGACTTGGGGTTGGGGTAACAGACAGGATCTCAGATGGAGGAGGTCTGCACCAGGGATCTTCTTGAAGTCCTTACATCTTTAAACTGGTTATAGATGTTTGGAGTCATTGGATAAAAGACCAATCCCTCTGGTGCAGGGAGAAGAAGCATCGAGAAAAAACAAAAGGTTTTAATTTGGTGTGTATTGATTTGGAGAAGGCTTATGATAGTGGGCCACATCAAGAGGTCTGGAGGTGCAAGAGAGACAAAGGAGCACCAGAGGAGTGCGTGAGGATCATCCAGGATATGCATGAAGGAGGGAGGGAGGACTCAGGTTGGGGTAACAATGAGATCCCATTTAGAGGAGGTCTGCACCAGGGGTCTTCTTGAAGTCCTTACCTCCTTGATCAGGTTATGGATGTGCGGAGTCATGGGATAAAAGACCAGCCCCCATGTTTCAGGGTTTTTGCTTGATGACACTGTGTTGCGTACCATCAGAAATGTGGAAGTGGAGAAATGGAGAGGGACTTTGGAAGATAAATGGTTGAAGATTGTGAAAGAACCCAGGGGCATCACACCAAGGTCTGGGTTCATATAATGGAAGGTTTAATTATACAGTTCCTCCACAAAGTCGCACAAGCACAAATAAGCACGTCATTTCTCTCCACTATACCCCTCCTTTTACCACCACACTGCCCTCCTCCAGTTGAGTGTAGCTTCACGTCCTCCCAGCTCTGACTCGCCTGGGTAAGGGAAGTGTGGTCTCCTTTTATTAAGGGCCAGGGAGAACTTCCGGTGCCAGGCCCATTGCCCGATGGAAGCACATCCAGGTCATGTGAAAGTCCATTACAGCTGGGAGCTCGTCTCCCTGCAGCCCCCTCTTGTGGCACCCTCTGACCACAGCAGGGCTTCTCTGCTGGACTACATTTCCCAGTATGTCCTGCTGGCTTCCCACTGAGTACCGATATCCGCGACCGCTGCCCTCTAGCGTGTTGGGGGACTAAAAAGCCATCTTCAGTGGGCTGTCCATCCATCCCTTTCTGTTCCTTCCTTCCCTTTCTCCTCCTGTCTGCCTACTAGGATCCTCCCATCTGGGTAAGGAATTATCCCGTCTTCTGTCTGGGATGCCCGTTCAGCCCATGTGGCATCTATGAGATAAGTGAGAAGACAAGAAGACAGAATATTTGAAGTTTAATGATGATGAGGACTGAGAAATGAGTCTGCAGGAAGAACTTTTGAAACAAGTAGATGAGTTTAAATATCTAGAACCAGTGGTAGCCCAAGATGGAAAACTTGCACGGTGGTAACTGCTGGCGGCCAGCTGCAAATCTGCCAATGTCTGGATTGTATCGGCCCTTAGAATCAGACTCCTTGAGAGCCAGAGCTAAAGACGTAACTTCATTATCTCCAGGGTCAGGGAATGGCTGTAAGCAAAACACTTTCTGATGATATCAGCTGGGTCTTTTGTTCTCACCCAACCACCACTTTAGATGCAGAAATAAGCGCAGTGTGCAGTGTGGATGGCATAATTGGAACGATGGCATCAGGAGTGTTGTGAGATTGAAGAATTAAGGCGAAGGTGAAAGGCTTTTAAGTGAGTGGTAAGATCAGCAATGATCTATGGAGTTGAGACACGGGCAATAAAGGGAGCAAAACAGGAGAAAAACTGTGGAGATGGATGGTGTGGGGTTACAAAGAAGGACAGAAAAAGAAATAAGACAATCAGAGGTACAACAAAAGTGGGAGAGACAACTAAAAAAGGACAAGAAAGTAAGTTGAAGTGGAATGGACATGGAGATGAGAGTCTCTCCTCATGAAGATGTGGGCAAAAGAGTGATGGGAGTGGGAGTCCAGGGGAAGAGAAAGTGAGGGAAGTGGGAAAAGATGAAGAGGAGGAGGAAAAACGATTAGATTAGATTAGAGGGAATGGAAGTACAGGAGAAGAGAAAGCAAGGGAGGTGGGAAAAGATGAAGAGGAGGATAAAGACGATTAGGTTAGATTAGAGGGAATGGAAGTACAGGAGAAGAGAAGGCAAGGGAGGCCAAAGTGGAGGTGAATCAAAGATCTGAAGGGAAAGGGCTTGACTGGTAAGGAGGTACAGGACCGAGCTGTTTGGACAAGGATGATCAAGCACATAGAAGTGGGAAAAGATGAAGAGGAAGAAAATTAGATTAGATAAAGTAAACTTTATTAATCCCAGGCACAAATGAGAAATTTGCATAAAAGTGTCCTTTTCCAGAAAATTCTCTAGCGCAAAATATGAGATAAGAGATACTGTAGCTCTTCATTCATAATGTCAAAACAATTTAAATATCTGGGGATATAACCAATTCTGCACTGACCCCAGAGCCACAGCGCAGAACCTGCCGACTATGCCAAGTGTTCTGTCGTAGGTTCACACACATGCCACAGCGTTCAATGTCACTTCCTGTCACAGCTTTTAAAGCCACCATCTTTGAAACCTTAAGTCAGTTCTGTTTGGGACTCACACCTGTGAGAATCTCACAATCTATTTACCCATTTTGCAGCCAGGGCACAATATACGGGTGGCGAACCCAAGCCTGTTTGATGTGTTTAGTCTATTCTTGTGACACCGCTAATACTCAAGGGAGGCGAGCACATCGGCAAAACAAAACTTCCGAGGAGAGAGAAACTCACTTAGCTGCTGATAGACAACGGAGACAAGCATGTCGACAAAACAAAACAAATTTCAATTTCAATAGTTTTTAGGAGCCCGGGCTTTTTACAGCATGGGCATACACAGCTAGTACAAGATAATCACCATTTTCCACCTTCTCAGATCTACTCAGTATTTAACCTATGGAAAACACAAGAGATTCTTCTGTATCTTCTTCTTCTTTCGGCTGCTCCTGTTAGGGGTCGCCACAGCGGATCATCTTCTTCCATATCTTCCTGTCCTCATCATCTTGGTCTGTTGCACCCATCACCTGCATGTCTTCTCTCACCACATCCATAAACCTTCTCTGAGGCCTTCCTCTTCTCCTCTTCCCTGGCAGCTCTATCCTTAGCATCCTTCTCCCAATATACTCAGCATCTCTTCTCTGCACATGTCCAAACCAACGTGAGCTGACCCTCTAATGTCCATCCATCCATCCATTTTCCAACCCGCTGAATCCGAACACAGGGTCACGGGGGTCTGCTGGAGCCAATCCCAGCCAACACAGGGCACAAGGCAGGAACCAATCCCGGGCAGGGTGCCAACCCACCGCAGCCCTCTAATGTCCTCATTTCTAATCCTGTCCATCCTCGTCACACCCAATGCAAATCTTAGCATCTTTAACTCTGCCACCTCCAGCTCTGTCTCCTGCTTTCTGGTCAGTGTCACCGTCTCCAACCCATATAACATACCTGGTCTCACTACCGTCCTGTAGACCTTACCTTTCACTCTTGCTGATACCCGTCTGTCACAAATCACTCCTGACACTCTTCTCCACCTATTCCACCCTGCCTGCACTCTCTTTTTCACCTCTCTTCCACAATCCCTGTTACTCTGTACTGTTGATCCCAAGTATTTAAACTCCTCCATCTTCGCCAGCTCTACTCCCTTCATCCTCACCGTTCCGCTGACTTCCCTCTCATTTACACACATGTATTCTCTGTTGTTCCTACTGACCTTCATTCCTCTCCTCTCTAGAGCAGATCTCCACCTCTCCAGGGTCTCCTCAACCTGCTCCCTATGATCGCTACAGATCACAATGTCATCACCAAACATCATAGTCCATGGGGACTCCTGTCTAATCTTGTCTGTCAACATGTCCATCACCACTGCAAATAAGAAAGGGTTCAGAGCTGATCCCTGATGTAATCCCACCTCTACCTTTAATGCAACCGTCACTTCTACTGCAGACCTCACCACTGTCACACTTCCCTCGTACATATCCTGTACAACTCTTATGTACTTCTCTGCCACTCCCGACTTCCTCATACAATACCACAGCTCCTCTCGAGGCACCCTGTCATATGCTTTCTTCAGGTCCACAAAGACGCAATGCAACTCCTTCTGGCCTTCTCTCTACTTCTCCATCAACATCTTCAGAGCAAACATCACATCTGTGGTGCTCTTTCTTTTCATGAAACCATCCTGCTGCTCACTAATCATCACCTCACTTCTTAACCGTCCACTACTCTTTCCCATAACTTCATGCTGTGGCTCATCAATTTTATCCCCCTGTAGTTACTGCAGTCCTGCACATCCCCCTTATTCTTAAATATCAGCACCAGTACACTTCTTCTCCACTCCTCAGGCATCCTCTCACTTTCCAAGATTCCATTAAACAATCTGGTTAAAAACTCCACTGCCATCTCTCCTAAACACCTCCATGCTTCCACAAGTACGTCATCTGGACCAACGGCCTTTCCATTCTTCATCCTCTTCATCGCTGTCCTTATTTCCTCCTTGCTAATCCGTTGCACTTCCTGATTCACTATCTCCATGTCATCCAACCTCTTCTCTCTCTCATTCTCTTCATTCATCAGCCTCTCAAAGTACTCTTTCCATCTGCTCAACACACTCTCCTCACTTGTGAGTACGTTTCCATCTTTATCCTTTATCACCCTAACCTGCTGCACATCTTTCCCAGCTCGCTCCCTCTATCTCACCCACTGGTCCTTTTCTCCCTCCTTAGTGTCCAACCTCTCATACAACTCATCATACACCTGTTCGTTAGCCTTTGCCACCACTCTCTTCACCTTGCTCCATATCTTCTTGTACTCTTGTCTACTTTCTGCATCTCTCTGACTATCCCACTTCTTCTTTGCCATCCTCTTCTTCTGTATACTCTCCTGTACTTCCTCATTCCAGTACAAGGTTTCCTGTTCCTCCTTCCTCTCTCCACATGTCACGTCAAGCACCCTTCTTGCTGTCACCCTTACTACTTCTGCTGCAGTTGCCCAGTTGTCTGGTGACTCTTCACTGCCACCCAGTGCCTGTCTCACCTCCTCCCTAAACTCAACCTTACAGTCTTCCTTTTCAACTTCCACTATTTGATCCTTGGCTCTGCCCTCACTTTCTTCCTCTTCTTGATCTCCAACGTCATCCTACAGACCACCATCCTATGCTTCTTAACTACACTTTCCCCTGCCATTACTTTGCAGTCTTCAATCTCCTTCAGATCAACTCTTCTGCATAGGATGTAATCTACCTGTGTGCATCTTCCTCCACTCTTGTACGCCACCCTGTGTTCTTCCCTCTTATTAAAATACGTATTCACTACAGCCATGTCCATCCTTTTGGCAAAATCCACTATCCTCTGACCTTCTTCATTCCTCTCCTTGACGCCATACCTACCCATCACCTCCTCATCTCCACTGTTCCCTTCACCAGCATGTCCATTGAAATCCGCTCCAATCACCACGTTCTGTCCCTTGGGTTCACTGTTCATCACTTCATCCAACTCACTCCAAAAATCTTCTTTCTCATCCATTGCACACTCAGCTTGCGGGGCATATGCAGTAACATTCATCATCACACCTCCAATTTCCAGCTTCATAATCGTCACTCTGTCTGACACTCTTTTCACCTCCAGAACATTCTTGACATGCTGTTCCTTCAGAATAACTCCTACTCCATTTCTCCTTCTATCCACACAATGATAGAACAATTTGAATCCACCTCTGATCCACCTGGCCTTGCCCCCCTTCCATTTAGTCTCTTGCAGGCATAATATATCAACCTTCCTTCTCTCCATCATATCTGCTAACTCTCTCCCCTTACCAGTCATACTGCCAACATTCAAAGTTCCTACCCTCAGTTCCAATCTCTTTACTTTCCTCCTCTTCTCCTGTCTCCGGACGTGTCTCCCCCCTCTTCTTCTCCTTCGGCCGACAGTAGCCCAATTTCCGCCAGCACCCTGTTGGCTAACAGTACTGGTGACGACTGTTGTTAACCCAGGGCTCGACTGATCTGGTATGGAAATTTGTATTATTGTCTGCATATTGATTTGGCAAAATTTTACACCGGATGCCCTTCCTGACGTAACCTCCCCATTTATCCGGACTTGGGACCGGCACGAAGAAACACACTGGTTTGGGATTCTTCTGTATATTATAATCTTATGAAGAATTATGCCACAGATGTAATTGTCCAGCTGTAAAAAGTAAAGAATTTGTTAAACAAAAACGTACCCAAATTTCCACCTCTCACACCCATCTCAATCCCAAAGGTCATACTGGTTAGAATTGATGAAGACTCGGATGGCATTTCAACGATATATAAAAAATATTTTAAAAGGCATCTCAGAGCAGGAGTGGAACTAACTAAAAATCTTCCATCCATCACATTTATCTCATTTATAATTGTCCAGAATGTACCCAGAGCAAGATCAGATCTGCAAGCGCTGACATCTACCTCCAGCATCACTAGGCCATATGTTTTGTGATTGCATCATTTTGGCCATAAATCTTACAATAAAATACAATACAATATAATTTATTTTTGTATAGCCTAAAATCACTCAAGAAGTGCCGCAATGGGCTTTAACAGGCCCTGCCTCTTGACAGCCCCCCAGCCTTGACTCTCTAAGAAGACAAGGAAAAACTCCCAAAAAACCCTGTAAGGAAAAAATGGAAGAAACCCTTGGGAAAGGCAATTCAAAGAGAGACCCCTTTGCAGGTAGGTTGGGCGTGCGGTGGGTGTCAAAAGAAGGGGGTCAATACAATACAATACACAGAACAGAACAAATCCTCAATAAAAATTAAAATTTTTTTAGAAGTATGGAGCAGAATTTAACAGTAGATGATATCACATAATAAGATTTAGATAATTTTAGACTCCTGGAGACCTCATCCATCAAGCTGCCTCCCCCATTTAGCCATTCCACGGCTGAAACAGTGTTGGGCCATCCAATCCGATGAGAGGACCCCTCTTTCTCACGATTCCTGCGATCCTCCATCAGGGATGACTTTACCTTAGGCAGGCAAAACAACTTGGCTGGTGGGCTGTGGCACCAAGTGCCACATTTGAGTACCAAGAAGAGAAACAGAATAGGTGAGCGTTAGTATCCAATTCTAACTATCATGTTACTTATGTTTTAGTGCTAATGACTAACAACAGACATGCAGTCTTTACAGTTAATCAGCAGCTTTAGTCAGGGTGTGCTAAACTGAAGTAGTGAGTCTTCAGCCGGGATTTAAAAGCTGAGACCGAAGGGGCATCTCTTATAGTAGCAGGCAGACCACTCCACAGTTTAGGGGCCGTGTAACTAAAAGCTCGACCTCCCATTGTTATTTTATTAAACCTTGGAATCATAAGCAGACCGGCATCTTGAGATCTTAATGTGGGCTCTGGTTTGTAAGTCATGATAAGTTCAGACAAGTAAGCCGGACCTCGGCCATTTAATGCTTTATATGTTAAAAGAAGGATTTTGAAATCTGCCCTAAACTTAACCGGGAGCCAGTGTAAGGATTTAAGAACTGGAGTTATGTGTTCGTATTTTCTTGTTCTTGTAATAATTCTTGCAGCCGCATTTTGTATTAACTGGAGGCTGTATAAAGAACAGTTTGAACTATATTATATTATTTCTTAATATATTTCTCGGACAGTCTTCATTAATGGTGGCGTTTGGATGGTCTTAACTCGACTATAATAGGCGACACCATATGACTAGGGTGAAAACGTCACTCGCTCAGCTGGAAAAATCTCGACCCACATTGTATAACTCAGTGGGTATGCTTACGTTATTAATGATTCTATTATATTTAAAGACTGAGTGCCTGTGTTTCTCTTCTTTTTCCTCTTTCTCTTGGTGTTGCAGTTAAATTTTGATTTGCTTTTATTTTCTTCTGTATTTTTATTTTTCCTTTGTTTCCTCTTTATTGATTTTAAAATAAATAGTTGCGTCCATTCAGTTATTATCCTTTGTTTGACTGTTTGTAATGTGCTGCGTTTGGAAAAATAACATTCAAATGTTTTTTAAAAACTAATTCACAGATGCGGTCATCAAACTCTTGGTTGTTGGTTAGACTTTTCCAGCTTCGACAACAGAGAGGGTCCCTAATGCTTCACATAATCTTCAAAAGGACATGAGAGCGGTGTAGCATTTTCATCCACGATAAAAGGAAAAGAGAGCAGTTGTAAAATCTGTACTGATTTCTAATCATCAGAGTCGAGGCAATTTTCATTACCGAGACTTCAAAGCAGAAAACATTCCCCACTCAAGAAGTGGAGAAAAAAAGATTGCCCAGGTACTCCGGGCCTGTGAGATTTACATGTCATTTTCAAGAAAGACTCGGTGAAGAGAAAAGAAAACAACAACGCGATACACACACACACACACACAATACGTCAAGTGATTTAAAATGACAGAAGGAACCTAAAACACAATCCAATGAGTTCTTTCCTACCGTTATGAATAAATATTTTAAAAAATCAAAAGGCATGAGTTGCTTTTGATGTTAATTCTATCAGCAATCCATTCTCCTAATGAAATGGCTTGTTCTCCCTTGGGTTCACACACACACAAAAGCCTTCTCAGGTCACAGCCTTGCACTGTGGTAACCGCTGCCGGCCAGGCCTGCAAATGTCTGGGTTGTGATGGCCCTTAGAATCAGCTAAAGGCCTAACTCCATTATCTCCAGCTTCAGGCAATGGCTGTAAGCAGAACACTTCTTGATGATATCAGCCAGGTTCTTTGTCTCACCCAGCCACCACTTTAGATGCAGAGATAAGCACAGAGTGCAGTGTGGATGGAATAATTGGAATGATGGCATCAGGGGTATTGTGTGATGGAAGAATTAAGGCGAAGGTGAAAGGTTTTTAAGTGAGTGGTAAGACCAGCAATGATCTATGGAGTTGAGACACGGGCAGTAAAAGGAGCAAGGAGAGGAGGTTAGGAGCAGGAGCTGATACAGCGCATTGGCGCACCCACCACATGACAAACCACCTCAGGATCTTAGATTAGGACCCAAGTGAAGCCATGCGACAGGTGACACCTCAACACCACACTACTTCAGATTGAATGGAACAGCGTGAGGTTTTTTTATGGTTGTCTGCCACAAACCCCCAGGTTTTTCCCTGCAGGTTGGAGGGCCTTAACATCATACCCGGGATGGAGCAATTCCTGGTTAAGGGCCCAATGAAATAGAGTCACTTTTAATGTTTAGAGTATTTGAATCAGCAACCTTCTGATTACCAGTGCAGATCCCTAGCCTCAGAGCTATAAAGGGAGCACAGCAAGAGGAAAAGTTGGATGTGGGAGAAATGAAAAGGTGGAGATGGATGTGTGGAGGTAGAAAGAAGGACAGAAATAGAAATGAGACAATCAGAGGTACAACAAAAGTGGGAGTGACGTCTAAGAAAGTACAGGGAAGGAGGTTGAAGTGGTATGGACATGACATGAGGAGAGACAATGAAGACATTGGGCAAAAGAGTGATGGGAATGGAAGTCCAGGGGAAGAGAAAGTGAGGGAGGCCAAAGTGAGGGAAATGGGAAAAGATGAAGAGGAGGATGAAGAAGGTTAGATTAGATTAGATAAGAGGATATGGAAGTCCAGGAGAAGAGAAAGTGAGGGAGGTCAAAGCGGAGGTGAATCAAAGATCTGAAGGGAAAGGGCTTGACTGGTAAGGAGGTGCAGGACCGAGCTGTTTGGTAGAAGGTTGATCACGCATATATAAGTGGGAAAAGATAAAGATGAAGAAAATTAGATTAGATAAGGTACACTTCATTAAACCCAGGCAGAAATGAGAAATTTGCATAAAAGTGTCCTTTCCCAGAGAATTCTCTAGCACAAAATATGAGATAAGAGATACTGTAGCTCTTCATTCATAATGTCAAAACAATTTAAATATCTGGGGATATAACCAATTCTGCACTGACCCCACAACCACAGTGCAAAACCTGCTGACTATGCCAAGTGTTCTGTCGTAGGTTCACACACATGCCACAGCATTCAATGAACCACCAGGAACTATGGAAAGCCCTCCCTTAAAAAGGATGGATAGCCGTTCCTGGTGGCCCCACCCCTTTGTTGGACCACCCACAAAGCACAAGGGACATAACTAAGGCCCTTCTCCTTGTAGTGGACTAAAAGAAAACAGTTAAGATTCACACCGTTGATATGACGATTGTATTATCGTAATATTTCCCTCTACTTACCTTTTACCTGTTTTTCTTCAAGGGTAAGTGTATTCGTCGAGTTCGTTACAGGGTTGGTTTACTGTTGCACCTTAAGATTAACACACAGATACCTAGCATACACTCAGAAACAGAGAACCTAACCACAACAGTGCCCCATGAATGACAAACACACAGCTGGTTGAAACCTCTGGCACTTTAAACCACACAAGTGCCTTAGGAATAACATCGCCTGCCACTCTCTCAGCACTTCAAGAGACTTATTTATGAACAACATACGATGTTTTAATGATATCTCAGACCTAAATATTACTTTTGGTCTCCAAGAATACATTTAAACATACAAAGGCTCAGCCCTCTTGACTATAGGCCATTTGTTACGTACTGTTCCCTACTATTGGGTGGAGCTCTCACCCTCAGCCTTAATAAACCTCGCAGCACAGAGGCACCAGGTGCTCAAAGAAATCTACCTTATTACTTCAATCACTCTATAGACATGAAGACAAGGCATAGAAAGTTAAAAGCAGCATGGTATTTATTATATGAATAATAATAATACCAGCGGAACAAAAAATAATAGAAAATAGGACTGATAGTAAAGTCTGGATATATATAGTCTTTAGAAAAAGCTTACAAAAAAGTAAAGATGACAAGAATGAGTGTCGCAGGCAGCTTGTGATCGAGCACTCGTAGCTGTTCATGATGCTTTTCTGACGACCAGATGGAAACGGCCGCACATTGACGTCGCTCTGTTCTCTTCTGACGTCCTCATCCCTTCTTCTTCCTTCCTCCCTCCTTACTATATCACTCCTTAGACGAGGCATATTTATTCTAAAATTCTACTGTGGGTTTTGCAAGATGTGATTGTTAGATATTCTGATTGACTGGCTGTCAATATGATGAATGAATTCAGTGTCCGTTTTCCCAAACAATAAAACTTTTTTTATGTTCTCTGAGGTATCGCTATGTCTTCCTTTCCCAGGCTGTAAAATAATTAGATGTCCATCCTTTCTCAGGTTATAGAGTAATTGAGCCACCAGCATGTCTTCCTTTCTTTGTTGGAACAGCTGTTTTAAAAGTGAGGTATAACTGGGAAGAAGACAAGCTTTGATTTGTCCTGAATGTGGTTCATCTGTTGTCTTGTCTTGAACAAAATATAATGGAAATATAAACCAAAATGTACAGATTTTGTACCCCACAATACCGATGATTTATTTATTTTTCAGTTGGGAATCCCAGGAACGCACCCAGCCTTGGCCCGACTCACACACACTCCTTCACAGAGACACAAAGCAAACGGTAATAAAACAGAAACAGAAGACTGTCAGTCAGTCAGTCATTATCCAACCCGCTATGTCCTAACACAGGGTCACGGGGGTCTGCTGGAGCCAATCCCAGCCAGCATAGGGCGCAAGGCAGGAACAAATCCCGGGCAGGGCACCAGCCCACCACAGAATAGAAGACTGTATTAAACAAAAATAAATGAAATACAACTATACAAATTACAACGATCCCACTCCAGTTCCCTTTACGGCAATATACAATAAACACAACTTCAGCAATAACAATCCACTAACAAAAACCACACACAATGAAGTCCATGAAAAATGGCAATTGATGGAATGAAATGATGGAGATAGATAGTCCAGAGATCAGCACACTGTGTGTGAATGTAAAGATCAGTCCCACCGGTATTTCCTGATGGGATCAGGAGCGCTCCTTTCTTTGCAGGACGACAACAAATCCTCAGACAGTCCTCATGCAACAGGAAGACACCAGACACAGGAGACGATCCACGACAAGACGAGAATGGACAGGTAGCAAAACGGGAAGGCAAACAGACAGGCAACTCCAGACACGAAACATGAAAGATTTCTCTCTTCTCTGTAGAACTGGCCTCCTTGTCCCCAGCAGCCCCTGCACCCTCAGTAAATGACCAATCAGAACCACTGCAGGGAATGCTGGGAGTTGAAGTTTCATTCCCCAGTAGAAAAACGTAATACTTAATATAAGCCACAACACAAATAACTGAAATAAAGTTAGACAGAACAGACCCACGACGCGACTTTGAACCCCAGCCAGGGGAGAAAATGCTGACTAAAGCATGACATGTGTCTAAGGGTTTGGGGTTCTGCTACACCCCCTAGTGGCCACAGTATTTTCTTTATTTCAAACAGACAGTCTCAGCCTGTTGTTTAATAAATCAAGAAATAACACAAGTATTCAGACCCCTTCATTTTTTACACATTTTCTTCTGTTGTAGCCATGTGCTAAAGTTATTTAAAGTCTCCTTTCTTACCCCCAACGACATGAAAAGGAGCCGCTCTGCCTCAGCCAGGCAAAGTTAGAATCGAGAGACGAGAAGCACAAAGGTTTGCCTGGAAGGGATTAGAGGAATGTAAAAAATTGTCTAATATTACAGCTCGGATATTGGAGAAGAAGCCTGCGGGAAGCTAAAAGGGGCTCTGTGAATGGCACGGTTGTGTCTGGGGTCTGGGCTTTGAGACTCTTTACCTTTTCCCAGGGAGTCACCTGGCAGGAGGAGTGATGTAAATTGTGGAGAGTCTTCCTCCACCATTGTTCTAATGACCCTCACTATGGTGGTACCTTTTTATTCCCTTCCTTTGAAAGAACAACACGCTTTGAGGCATCTGGAAACCTTCTCTGCTCCTGTAGCGTTTATCCCTGTGTACCTGGCTTGAGTCTCACGAACAGACGGTGGGACCTCTGACAACAATTAGTGCACATTTATAGTCCCTAAAGCAGAAGGGAGTAATCACAGAAAACTGATCTGAAAACTTTCTCAGCAGCTGCTCAGAAATTCAGGATATTTTCTTCAGTCCAACTTTTTGAGTTCCTAATAGGTATTACAAAAACAAACTGCTAACTTTCAAGTGCTATCGGCCAGTTGTCTCCAGAGAGCTTCTTCTAGCCTCAAGAAGCAAAAGTGCAAGGTTTGAATCACTGGCCACCAGTCACTGTCAGGGGACGCTTCCGTATCCCACCAGACAATTCACCTAAAACCCACGTAAAACATCCAAAGCCAAAACAGATGGCTGCCTGAGAGATAACTGAACTCGTGTCCAAGTACTGTGAGGTGGCCACACTTGCAGTCTTAAACAGTAAACCTGGTGAGTGCCACTAAAATAAGCAACACCTTAATTAACACAATTAGGAACTCTGCGCCTGGGAATGTTAAGGGTCTTTAATATCCATTTATTCTTCATCAAACCCACGCAGTTCAGTTCAGATTCATGAGTGCCTGACCTAATCCTCACAACGCCACATACATGGTAAAAAACAACACATCGATGTATCAGAGAGAACAGTCACACACACACACACACCACACTCAAAATGGCCTGGTTTAAGGCTGCCAAAGAACACGACATGCAGAAATAAGTGAGGAAAGCTGGAGTACATAAAGAAAAGGCACAGCAAGAACATTCAAGCTCCACATTAGGGTTGTGTGGTATGCCATGCTGTGTCCCACGTGTGTGCTGTCACGCTAGCGCGCATGGGGAGTCGCAGAACGACCCGGGTAGTAGCGCGAAATCCGAAAGCCATACGGGACGGACAGGCAACTAACCTTTTTCTCTTTGTTTTCCAAGAAAGAAGGAAATGCCGATACCCTGAACCGCCTCCCGTTCCTCCACTTCCGCATCTTCCTTCCCTCTGATGACGTCAGACTCCCAGAATACACCACAACTCACTACCCAGCATTCCTCTGTTTATTTCCAGTCCCCTCTATAAATGTTCCCCCATCACGCCATATTGCTGTTCAGTAGTGGAAATTGATTGTACTCTGGACTATATAATTTTGACTTTGCAACTTCTTTACAGTATACGGGGCCGGAAACCCCAAACCTTTATGTGCAGTTGTGTCTTTTCTTTTACAGTGCATAGGGGACAGCTGACTGTAATTCCACTGACCCACCAGGCGTTGGCACCATGTCTTAACATCTCTCTCTCTCTCTCTGCAGGCCAGATGATTGATGGCTAGAACACCTCTGATGTCACTTCCTGTGTCTGTCCACCCAGACCCGCCTCTTCCTGCCGGGAGGACTGAGAGCTGGAAGCTCCGCCATCTTTGGCAGTTCCATTTGAACTTGCATCTGCAGAGACGACTCCACAACAATTGTGTTTTTTGCTGCATCCAATTATACAGGGTGGCTGTCTTGGCACCCCAAACTCTTTATCATTGTCCTCTCTTTCTTTTACAACTGGCATTGAAACAATTCTGGAAAATCCCATTTTAAAAATGCCACAGTACCAGCATTTCATTAAGTTCAGTACTGTAAGTAGATGGTCGCTCTCGAACACCTCACACTCCATCCTTTATTAGCACAATCGGAAGTCCAAGGGGGACTCCAATGCTCTTCGATTCTTCAATTTACATTGAGCTCAAGTCCCCTCAAATACGTATAAATCATGTAAATGTGCTAGAGACTCATTCCACGCTGTTCTTCATGATTTGCATTGCTTGGCATAACAGGGAGATGTGTGAACGTGCTGTGGATCAGAGAGGCACTCGTGTATATGGGCTGGGGGAACAAAGAAGCCGTGAGTCGTGCTCTTGTAGCATTTGGGTATCAGTGCTGAGATCCGAAAGTTTGTATCAAAACTGAAGTCAAAACGTTTAATAGCAATCTAGCAATACTCCGCACAGAAAGTGCCAGGATCAGGCACGTGGCACCATACTAATTCATCCATAATAACAACTCAGAAAGTGAGAAGTCTTACTAGTCAGTCTATTAAAAATGCTAATATGGTAATGATTCAATTAAGAAGCACAGGTAGACCTAAAAATTAAATTATTTAACACAATTCTATCTATCTATCTATCTATCTATCTATCTATCTATCTATCTATCTATCTATCTATCTATCTATCTATCTATCTATCTATCTATCTATCTATCTATCTATCTATGTCTTAAATAAAGCGCCTTTCACATCTATCTATCTATCTATCTATCTATCTATCTATCTATCTATCTATCTATCTATCTATCTATCTATCTATCTATCTATCTATCTATCTATCTATCTATCTATCTATCTATCTATTATATACCACCTTTCATATCTATCTATCTATCTATCTATCTATCTATCTATCTATCTATCTATCTATCTATCTATCTATCTATCTATCTATCTATCTATCTATCTATTATATACCACCTTTCATATCTATCTATCTATCTATCTATCTATCTATCTATCTATCTATCTATCTATCTATCTATCTATCTATTATATACCACCTTTCATATCTATCTATCTATCTATCTATCTATCTATCTATCTATCTATCTATCTATCTATCTATCTATCTATCTATCTATCTATCTATCTATCTATCTATTATATACCACCTTTCATATCTATCTATCTATCTATCTATCTATCTATCTATCTATCTATCTATCTATCTATCTATCTATCTATCTATCTATCTATCTATCTATCTATCTATCTATCTATCTATCTATCTATCTATTATATACCACCTTTCATATCTATCTATTATATACCACCTTTCATATCTATCTATCTATCTATCTATCTATCTATCTATCTATCTATCTATCTATCTATCTATCTATCTATCTATCTATCTATCTATCTATCTATCTATCTATCTATCTATCTATCTATCTATCTATCTATCTGTTATTATGATCTCTAAGGGGGCATTTCAGCATCCCGAATCACAGACTCAAATTCTGGTACAATAGAAAGGTTCATTTTGACATGTACCTTGCAGAAATGCTTCTTTAATAAACACAATCACATATAATTCTTTTCCTTCTCTCTTCTTCTCCTCCCAGGTAAGTTTTGTCCTTCTTCCACCTGACTCCAGCTTGCCTGGATGAGGTCGATTGGATTCTTTTATTCTTAGAACTGGAAATACTTCCAGCCCTAGTGTGGGACAGAAGGCCCCCAAACTAGGGAAGATGAATCCCTGCAGCACCCCATGGTAATGCCTCCAGAACCTGACAAGGTTGCCCTGTGAGACTACAGTTCCCAGTGTACCTTGCAGGTGTCCATATTGGTAATGTTGCCCAGGGAGGCTGCCTTCTAGCATATTGGGGGAATTTGTAATCCTGCCAGGTTGTCTCCTTTTGACCTTCCACTACACTGACAACCAGCTAGCCAGATATTGTTCCTTGGCCCAACCCTGGAAAAATGCCAGTGTTCCCACTGTTGCACTGGCAATCTCCTGCCTGTCTTCTAGTTGGGGCACAGTGATCTTTACTCTGTTTCTTGTGCCACTGAAGAACTGGCATCCTGTCAGGTAAGGCACATTTCCCCTATCTGCCTATTATATAGTGCATTTCACATCTATCTATCTATCTATCTATCTATCTATCTATCTATCTATCTATCTATCTATCTATCTATCTATCTATCTATCTATCTATCTATCTATCTATCTATCTATCTATCTATCTATCTATCTATCTATCTATCTATCTATCTATCTATCTATCTATCTATCTAAACTTTAATGTGCCTCATCTAATTTGAGCCTCCCTTCATAGATTTGTCTTCATAAGCTTTTAATATTCATTTTTTGTCCTTTGCTTTGAGCAATGCCACTGTAGTGCAAGCCCTTATTATCCCTATTGTTATTTTAAAACTTCTCAAGAAGTTCAATAAAGCTAATTTTAAAATTCAGGAGTACAGGCCCTTAGAATGAGAGCAGAAAATCAGCTCTGGCTACTAATTGAATTTGACAGTAAATTAGCCTTCCTTTGCTTAGGCTGAAATTCCAATTAAATTTGTCATACCAAGTGAAGCAGTGCTCTTCATCACAAAAATGAAAGTCTCCGAGTTTTGGGTCTTTGGTTCACCCAACGACACCGATGATTAAATAACGGTATCTAATGGTATCCTGACAGTATCGACTGATTTTATGATTCAAGGCTTTTTTATGTCCGTAATGTGGCTCAAGCGGGTCATTGAAAGAAATGCTCTATTTAATTTTTTTTAAATTTTATTTTAACCAAGTATTGTGTGTCTAAGAAGAAGTCACAGTATCTTGTTTAATATCTAGATACTATAAAGACGTGATGCCAGTATTTTACCTGAAGGCTGTATAGTTTTTCTGATCTGTTTGTTAATTTGTGTATAGTTACCTGAGAACTGCTTTCAGCTACACTTCATTTACTTCAACAATTACACATTTTAGGTGCCAGGGAGAAAGGTCAGGCATCCTGGCCAAAGTCAAAGTCAAAGTGAACTTTATTGTCATCTCAGCCATATACAAGTATACATCCATCCATCCATCCATTATCCAACCCGCTAAATCCGAATACAGGGTCACGGGGGTCTGCTGGAGCCAATCCCAGCCAACACAGGGCACAAGGCAGGGAACCAATCCTGGGCAGGGTGCCAACCCACTGCAGGACACACACAAACACACCCACACACCAAGCACACACTAGGGCCAATTTAGAATCGCCAATCCACCTAACCTGCATGTCTTTGGACTGTGGGAGGAAACCGGAGCGCCCGGAGGAAACCCATGCAGACACGGGGAGAACATGCAAACTCCACGCAGGGAGGACCCGGGAAGCGAATCCAGGTCCCCAGGTCTCCCAACTGCGAGGCAGCAGCGCTACCCACTGCGCCACCGTGCCGCCCTACAAGTATACAGATAGATGAAATTGCGAAGCTCAGGGTCCACAGCGTAACAACATGACGTGCAATAAATAAATTAAAAATAGAATTAAAATTTAAAAATTTAAAAAATTAAAAATTAAAACACAAACAAGATAAGACATTGTGCAAAGATAGGACAAAGAAGTAGCAACAATATTGATGTGTAAGATATGTAATATAATAAATAATAAATAGCAGCCCCTCCTTTAACCGTCACCTTATCGTGGTGGAGGGGTTTGCGTGTCCCAATGATCCTAGGAGCTCTGTTATCCGGGGCTTTATGCCCCTGGTAGGGGCACCCAAGGCAAACTGGTCCTAGGTGAGGGATGAGACAAAGAGCGGTTAAACAAACCTCCTATGAAGAAAAACCATTTTGGACGGCGTTTTCCCTCGCCCGGACGCGGGTCACCGGGGCCCCACTCTGGAGCCGGGCCTGGAGGTGGGGCTCGATGGCGAGCGCCTGGTGGCCGGGCCTGCACCCATGGGGCTCGGCCGGGCACAGCCCGAAGAGGCAACGTGGGTCCCCCTTCCCATGGGCTCACCACCTATGGGAGGGGCCAAGGAGGTCGGGTGCAGTGTGAGTTGGGTGGTGGCCGAAGGCGGGGACCTTGGTGGTCCGATCCTCGGCTACAGAAGCTGGCTCTTGGGACGTGGAATGTCACCTCTCTGAAGGGGAAGGAGCCTGAGCTAGTGCGCGAAGTTGAGAGGTTCCGGCTAGATATAGTCGGACTCACCTCGACGCACAGCTTGGACTCTGGAACCAATCTCCTTGAGAGGGGCTGGACTCTCTACCACTCTGGAGTTGCCCCTGGTGAGAGGCGCCAAGTAGGTGTGGGTATACTTATTGCCCCCCAACTTGGAGCCTGTACATTGGGGTTTACCCCGGTGGACGAGAGGGTAGCCTCCCTTCGCCTTCGGGTGGGGGGACGGGTCCTAACTGTTGTTTGTGCGTATGCACCGAACAGCAGTTCGGAGTACCCACCCTTTTTGGAGTCCCTGGAGGGGGTGCTAGAGGGCATACCTTCTGGGGACTCCCTCGTTCTGCTGGGAGACTTCAATGCTCACGTGGGCAATGACAGTGAGACCTGGAAGGGCGTGATTGGGAGGAATGGCCCCCCTGATCTGAACCCGAGTGGTGTTTTGTTATTGGACTTCTGTGCTCGTCACGGATTGTCCATAACGAACACCATGTTCAAGCATAGGGGTGTTCATATGTGCACTTGGCACCAGGACACCCTAGGCCTCAGTTCGATGATCGACTTTGTGGTCGTGTCGTCGGACTTGCGGCCACATGTCTTGGACACTCGGGTGAAGAGAGGGGCGGAGCTGTCAACTGATCACCACCTGGTGGTGAGTTGGCTTCGATGGTGGGGGAGGATGCCGGTCAGGCGTGGTAGGCCCAAACGTGTTGTGAGGGTCTGCTGGGAACGTCTGGCAGAGCCCCCTGTCAGAAGTAGCTTCAACTCCCACCTCCGGCAGAACTTCGACCACATCCCGAGGGAGGTGGGGGACATTGAGTCCGAATGGGCCATGTTCCATGCCTCTATTGTTGAGGCAGCTGACCGGAGCTGTGGCCGTAAGGTGGTCGGTGTCTGTCGTGGCGGCAATCCCCGAACCCGCTGGTGGACACCGGCAGTGAAGGATGCCGTCAAGCTGAAGAAGGAGTCCTACCGGTCCCTTTTGTCCTGTGGGACCCTGGAGGCAGCTGATAGGTACCGGCAGGCCAAGCGGAATGCGGCTTTGGTGGTTGCTGAGGCAAAAACTCGGGCGTGGGAGGAGTTTGGGGAGGCCATGGAGAATGACTTTCGGACGGCTTCGAGGAGATTCTGGTCCACCATCCGGCGTCTCAGGAAGGGGAAGCAGTGCAGTGTCAACACTGTATATGGTGGGGATGGTGCGCTGCTGACCTCGACTCGGGACGTTGTGGGTCGGTGGGGGGAATACTTTGAAGACCTCCTCAATCCCATTAACATGCCTTCCAATGAGGAAGCAGAGCCTGGGGACTCAGAGGTGGGCTCCCCCATCTCTGGGACTGAGGTCACCGAGGTGGTCAAAAAACTCCTTGGTGGCAGGGCCCCGGGGGTGGATGAGATACGCCCGGAGTTCCTCAAGACTCTGGATGTTGTAGGACTGTCTTGGCTGACACGCCTCTGCAACAGCGCATGGACATCAGGGACAGTGCCTCTGGATTGGCAGACCGGGGTGGTGGTCCCCCTCTTTAAGAAGGGGGATCGGAGGGTGTGTTCCAACTACAGAGGGATCACACTCCTCAGCCTCCCTGGAAAAGTCTATTCACGGGTCCTGGAGAGGAGGGTCCGTTGGATAGTCGAGCCTCGGATTCAGGAGGAACAGTGTGGTTTTTGTCCTGGTCGCGGAACAGTGGACCAGCTCTATACCCTTAGCAGGGTCCTGGAGGGTGCATGGGAGTTTGCCCAACCAGTCTACATGTGTTTTGTGGACTTAGAAAAGGCATTCGACCGTGTCCCTCGGGGAATCCTGTGGGGGGTACTCCAAGAGTATGGGGTACCGGCCCCCCTGATAAGGGCTGTTCAGTCCCTGTACGATCAGTGCCAGAGCTTGGTCCGCATTGCCGGCAGTAAGTCGAACCCGTTTCCAGTGAGAGTTGGACTCCGCCAGGGCTGCCCTTTGTCACCGATTCTGTTCATAACTTTTATGGACAGAATTTCTAGGCGCAGCCAGGGTGTTGAGTGGGTCCGGTTTGGTGGGCTCAGGATTGGGTCACTGCTTTTTGCAGATGATGTTGTCCTGTTTGCTTCATCAGGCCGTGATCTTCAGCTCTCTCTGGATCGGTTCGCAGCCGAGTGTGAAGCGGCTGGGATGAGAATCAGCACCTCCAAATCCGAGACCATGGTCCTCAACCGGAAAAGGGTGGAGTGCCCTCTCAGGGTTGGTAGCGAGATCCTGCCCCAAGTGGAGGAGTTCAAGTATCTCGGGGTCTTGTTCACGAGTGAGGGAAGAATGGAGCGTGAGATCGACAGGCGGATCGGTGCGGCATCCGCAGTAATGCGGGCGCTGCATCGGTCTGTCGTGGTGAAAAAGGAGCTGAGCCGCAAGGCGAAGCTCTCAATTTACCAGTCGATCTATGTTCCTACCCTCACCTATGGTCATGAGCTATGGGTAGTGACCGAAAGAACGAGATCGCGAATACAAGCGGCTGAAATGAGTTTCCTCCGCAGGGTGTCTGGGCTTTCCCTTAAAGATAGGGTGAGAAGCTCAGTCATCCGGGAGGGGCTCAGAGTAGAGCCGCTGCTCCTCCGCATCGAGAGGAGTCAGATGAGGTGGCTCGGGCATCTGATCAGGATGCCTCCTGGACGCCTCCCTGGTGAGGTGTTCCGGGCACGTCCAATCGGGAGGAGGCCCCGGGGAAGACCCAGGACACGCTGGAGGGACTATGTCTCTCGACTGGCCTGGGAACGCCTTGGGATTCTCCCGGAAGAGCTAGAAGAAGTGGCCGGGGAGAGGGAAGTCTGGGCATCTCTGCTCAAGCTGCTGCCCCCGCGACCCGACCTCGGATAAGCGGGAGACAATGGATGGATGGATGGATAAATAGCAGACCCTCGTGACCCTGTGTTCGGATTCAGCGGGTTGGAAAATGGATGGATGGATGAATAAATAATAAATAATAGATATAGATAAAACAGAAATGATCGGTTTATGCTAATAGTTGTTGAAGACGTGTAAACAATGACAGGTCAGAATGTTTCACAGCAGAAGGATAACAAGAGTGTCAAAATACTTAAAGGTCAGTTTGAGATTTTCAGTTCTTCTCTACCTGCACACTCATCTTTGCAGGACAGTGGCTCACATGTATAAAAGTTCTGTTTTTAGCGGTGGTTGAGGACGTGTGGAAGGTCCCAGGGGGCAGCCTGGTGTTAAGGAGTCTAACAGCTTGGGGGTAAAATCTCTCCTGCAGTCTGGCAGATCTGGCTTTGATGCTGCAGTATCTTCTCTTGGATGGCAGAAGTGTGAAAAGTCCATGTGAGGGGTGCAAGGGGGTCCTGCACAATGCTGCAGGCCTTGCGGACACTGCGTTTGTAAAATATGTCCTGTAGTGAAAGGAGAGGCACCCCAATAATGTTCTCTGCTGTCTTCACCATCCTTTGCAGGCGCTTGCGGTTGGATATGTTGCAGTTGCCATACCAGACAGTGATGCAGCTGGTCAGAACACTCTCAATGGTGCCTCTGTAGAAAATGGTGAGGATTGAAGGGGGAAGACTTGCTCGCTTCAGCCGCCTCAGGAAGTGTAGTCTCTGCTGGGCTTTCTTGATTAGTGATGAGGTGTTATGTGTCCACGTAAGTTCCTCAGTTATGTGCACACCGAGGAACTTGGTACTCCTAACAGTCTCCACATCTAAACCGTTGATGCTGAGTGGGATGTGGGCAGGACGTGATTTTCTGAAGTCCATGATTATCTCTTTTGTCTTGTCGACATTGAGAGATAGATTGTTGTCTTCACACCGTGCAGTCAGCCGTTCCACTTCATCTCTGTATGCTGTTTCATCATCCCTGCTTATCAGTCCCAGCACCGTCATATCATCCGCAAACTTCATGATGTGGTTGGTGTTGTGCGTGGCTGTGCAGTCGTGAGTCAGCAGGGTGAACAGCAATGGACTAAGCACGCAGCCCTGTGGTGCTCCAGTGCTCAGTGTGATGATGCTGGCAGTGTTGCAGCCCATCCGAACTGACTGGGGCCTCTCTGTCAAGAAGTTCATTTGCCCTCCGGGATTAACACAGTGTACCAATAAGGATGGATTCACACCCAGCCAAGAGGCCATAATGGATGGACTGAACGAACAAGCGTGCTGGGAGCAGTTTATTTCCCCACACGACAGGTGTCAGTGTTCCTCAGAGCTAAACTCAATTAAGGGAGTTGAAGTCTGGAAATGCAGTCCTGTTGGGGTCTTTGGGTGGGCTGTCCTAGCCCTAACCCTAACCGGACAACTTGGGAAACAATTCCCAGGTCTAAATTAAAAGAGAGCCCACCGCCTCACTTTAAATGAGTCAGAGTAGGGAGGCAGTGGTCAACACTTTATGGAGGTGAAAGGTGAGAATTGCGTATTGGTGCAGTTCTGCTGCTCTTCTTTGGAGAAAAGGGAACTTTTGACAAATAAAAATCCTTCATCTGAACTGGAATTGTGCTCGGGTGTTAATATGTCTGTAGTTTTGGGGCACTCTATGTGCAGAGAGAGAGAGTGTTGACCTCGTCATTGAGAGGTTTACTCACCTCAGTGTGGACATTCATGTCTATGGTGACTCTTCCTATGAATCAGTAGATGGATTGGGAGAGCATGGGGGGTCATGAGGTCGTGTGTGGCACTCCTGATATCTCTATAAAAGGACGAAGGTCCAAGTCTTCAGAGTCCTGGTGCTTTCCATTTTGTTATGAGACATGAACGCTACCTGAGATGAAGACTGGACTCCTTCATGCGTGTCTCATCTGAGAATCCTTGGGTACCGCTGGTTTGACTTTGTGTTGTTCACGGAGTCCTAAATGAGGCACATGACCTGAATTGTGAGGGAGTGTCAGTTACGCCACTACGGCCATGTGGCGTGATTCCCTGAGGGTGATCTGGCTCATTGTTGAGGACCTGGGTGGCAGAACCAGGGCAAGGGGATGCCCACGTAACACCTGGTTGTGGCAGATAGAGGGTCATTTCCGGAGGGTGAGACTGGACCCCGTGTCTGCCTGAGGGGTTGCCAACCAGGATCTTGAGCTGTTTTGTCATGTGATGGGTGCGGCCACTCTCTGTACCAGTGCATGCTCCCCAACCTGACCTGACCTGACCTTCTTTTGGAGCTGAGTGGAGCCACCTTGTGGTTATGTCATCTTCATATCCCTTCCTTTATTATAGATGGCAAGCCACTTGTTGTTCTGACTCACTGGGATCTCAGTTAAAGACAAACCTCTTCTCTTGTTTCACAGTTCTCAGCAAGGTAAAGAACTAGGGACCATCGCACCAGAGATGCCAGCCCGTGCCTGCCATCCATCACAATGTAAGCAGTACTGAATTTATGCATTTATGAGGTTGATGGTGTAATTCAGCATTAACAGTGGTGCCCTTCGTTGCCCAAATCGCCATTTTCGATGCATCCCCTAGCCAGTCACTATGAGCTTCGGCACCTCACGATTTATGAAATGAAGCATTGAGCGTAGTCAATGCAAAAACGGAACAAAAATGGCACCCAACTATCCATCGGTCTTGAGAGCATTGCTGCCTCATAGTTCCATAATTCAGATGTTAGCTGGTGAGCATCCCATATGGGGTTCACACATCTCTCCCCCTTCCTTGGCCTGTGAGGCTTTGCTGTGGGTCGTCACCTTCCTCGCCACGTGACAAAGATCTGAAGTAGGTTTGAAGGACAGAATCTGTGTTTTAAGTGACAGCTTTATGATGAACGTCTGCGTTTAGACCGCCTGCCATGTGCTATCTTCAGCATTTTCCACTGACTGTGACATTCTGGTAATTGTAATTAGAAGCTTTCTGCTTCCATTGTGCTTGTCAAAAGAGGTGTAATGGTTGAGTGCATGTGTGATTTTAACGTATGCTCGTAATTAGATAGGCGTAGCACTTTTCAATTGTACTATTACTTTTGACAGTGGATTGAAGTGCTGCGCCCGATTCCTCACAATTCTCCACCAGCGATGAGCATCTGTCGGCTGAGGAGAGCGGCGTTGGCCTACTTATCACCAGTTCTCACAAGTATTCTCTCTGAGTAGCCTGCTAATGGATGGATAAGGGTACGTTAGACTAGATTAGATCAACTCGATAAATCCCAAGGAGAAATTCAGATGCACGGAGCAGCAGGAACATTAAAAAAACAAGAATACAGACTCACAGGACCAATACTTCCAGCACAGGACCACAGACTTCCAGCACAGGGTGCAAGGCAGGAACAAATCTCGGGCAGGGCGCCAGCCCAATGCAGGGTACACACACACACTAGGGACAATTTAGGATCACCAATGCACCTAACCTGCATATCTTTGGACTGTGAGAGGAAACCGGAGCACCCGGAGGAAACCCATGGAGACATGGGGAGAACATGCAAACTCCATGCAGGGAGGACCTGGGAAGCAAACCCGGGTCTCCTTACTGCAAGGTGGCAGCGCTACCCATTGCGCCACCGTGCCACCCACCAATCAATCAATAAATAAACTTAACGAGTACATCGGGTGGACACATTGGGCAGTGGGCAGAAAAGACCCCCAGAGGTGCTTCTTAGTACAGCATAGTGGAGTGAGCCTGTGGCTTAAAGTGCTCCAAGAGAGCGCCTCCTGGAGGGGATTTTCCATGATGGCGTCCAATTTTGCCGCCATTCCCTTTTCCACAACAGCTTCCCGTGTGTCCAGGAATGTCCCGGTGATGATACAGGCTTTCCTGATAAGTTTCGTCAGGCATTTTGCATTGTTGCTTCACTTAGGAGACTACAGCATAGGCCGCCACAGAGGCTACTATGGACTGGTAGAACATTTTCAGCAGCTTGCTGCACACATCAAAAGACCCGAGTCTCTTTAGTAATTCCAGTCTGGTGTGACCCTTCTTGTGTTGTCAGACCAGTCCAGTTTGCTGGTACTTGTAGCTCTGCACCATTTCCATGTCCTCCCCCCTGAATGGAAGCTCCTTGGCACGTCAGAGGTCCACCACCAGCTTTTTCATCTTGACTATTTTGAGCTGCAGGTTGTTGTCCCTGCACCTCAAGACTTTCATGTACTCTGATTCATCTTCATTATCAATGCAGCTTATGATGGACAACTCATATGAACATTTCTGTAGATGGCAAGTGCTGCTGTGTAGACGGTAAACAGGCAATGGAGACTGGACAGTTCCCTGAGGGGCTCCAATATTACACACCACTATTTCTGACACACCGTCCCTCAGCCCACGGCTGTCTTAACATATGGGCACAATGGGCACTGGTCAAGGTCCCCAGTAGCATAAGGATTCACAATATTTCTGATGCCAATGTATGTTTCTGTTTTGCTATCAAAACAGGAGCCCAGCGGACCACTTTGCCTGTGATGCTGTTAAGATGGCCTTGAGGGATCAGCCTCACAAACTCCTGCCTGCTGGTCAAGTAGTTTATGATCCAGGAGATTGTGGGGGCAACAAGATTCAAAGCCCTGAGCCCTGACCTCAGTCAATGAGGCAGAATGGCGTTAAAGGCACCGGAAAAGTCAAAGAACATCATCCTACCTGTGGTTCCGGCTTTGTCCATACCGACTGTATGTGTAGATTTTAGATTGGCAAAGAGGGCATGGCAAAGGGCTGATTTGTACACATGTACCCCCTTATAGTTTTCTGGGTAATGATTAGTTTTCCTGACCTTTAAAAAAGACATTCGGCACTCTGATTATTAATGTCCTTCTGTTCAAATAACCTATACATGTTGCTAGTGTTTGCTTATTCAGGGGAAAAGAGCGAGGGGATTAAGAGTAAGCTATATCTGGTGAACTATGACAAATGAGATTTAAGCCTGATAATAAAATGCTGTTATGAATATTGTATAATTCTGCAGGTCCATGGGAACACATTGAGCAGCTGCTTGTGTCACCGACTGCGGCACATAGCGTTGTGTCAGGATACAGACAAGTAAGGAGTCACAGAAGCTCAACAAACATTTATTTTTCCAGCAGCATCCACAATGCAGTTTTTCTTTAACATACAATAATAATAATAACATATTTTATTTATATAGAGCCTTTCCCGTGCTCAACATACAGGACAGTGGATTCAGAATCTTTTCAGACCCCTTCAGTTTCTGCACACTTTATTGTGTTGTAGAATTCAACTTAAATGGATAAACTTGACATTTTTGAGGGAGATGGAATATGTATCAGACCTTAGCTTGGCCTCCAAGCCATCCACCATAGGAAGGCCACAAACTGGGGGATGAGTTGTACTTGAGTGCCGTCATTGGTAACTGGCCTAGGAGGGGACTGGTAAACTCGTTTTATTGGTCTAAAGTATGGCTGTTTATGATTGGTTTTGAATCAGAGGCCATTCTGTACTACAACACCCCATTGGTTTGTGTTTTGTGGTAAGAATGGTTTAGCGTTGGTCACTTTGACTTTATCACTCTCTCGCTCTCACCATCTGGGCCATGAAGAGAAGACCATTATGAAGACAACTGTGTCTCGGCAGCCATGTTGAGCCTGGCATGTGGCTTGTTTCAATACTCCATTCAATGGCCTTGTGGTAGCAAAGCGAGCAAGAATGACGATAATCTGAGAGCTACCTATGGACACAAGATATACTGCTACTTAAGCTGTAAGGTTGGGGTGTGCTGACATTCATGTAGTAATCTGCTTCCTTCATATCATTGGCCATTTTTTAATCAATAATACATAATTTAATGTGTAACTACGGTTCATTAGAATCACAGTACGGACTTGGTCAATTTTGTCGTTGGAGGTGGACATGGATAGGCGTCCAGCTCCTTCTTCATCCGTAAGACTTGTTTGATCATTTTTGAACTTCTCAATTAGTCTCACAAGTGTCTCCTCATGAGTTTCAGCAGAGATCTCAGTAAACTTGTGTGGCAGGGACACCTCCAGAGCAGAAGAGAACATACAAGGGGTACTACTTCCCTCGGATCGCTATGTGGCAGCCCCACTGGGTTGCCACGGATTCCCACAGGACACATTGGGAACTGGAGTTTGGTGGCTCAGGCCTGTTGGGTTCTCGGGGTGTCCCTGCAGGGACTCTAGAGCCCTATGTCATCGGGCTCCCACTTTACCCAGAAGTGTTTCTGGACCAATTCTACGGGACACCAGAAGTACTCCCAGAGCCACCTGCCACTGCAGGAGCCACAGTCGGGAGGGAGAAGACAAAGCTTGCTGGAGGAGGAGGAGTGGATGTGGAAAAAAGAGAGGAAGAGAAAGGCATTGCTGCGTGCTGCTTTATTGTACTTTGTGTTGTGCTTACACATGGGAAACATTGGGGAAAAGTTTCTCACAGTAAAATAAAGCCTGTGTGCTGTGCTGAAGTTGTGTCTGCGTCTGCTTGTGTCGGGTCTGGGAAGCTGGAGAGCCCCCTGCAGGCCACAAAAGCCAGACATTGGGCTCAGACCTTCCAAGTCGTGTCTTGACATTTTGCAGTTTGAGAGTATTTGCATCATGCGCTCAGTAATTAATATAAGGTGACAGATAAGGACAGTTGTGCACATCACCGTGTCTCTACAAGAATTGTACATGAGGAAGATATAAAGAATATAATTCTGTCAACATATGGATGTCAACAAAAAGCAAAATATCAAGGCATAATTCAAAGCCCAGCATGTCTCCACTACTTCTCGACCACAAGACTGACCGACTCGACAGCCCCCCGAAGCACCCTGTGCTTCCCTGTTTGAGTAAACAAGTTGGGCACTTAAAACGTGTTAGATGTAACAAAGACGGTCCGACGTTACCCAAACCGACGCTGAGTGCGTAACCCGTGCTGTGATCAGTTGCAGTCTCCTACTTGATGGAGAGGCCGTGAGATTTTGTTTGCTGCAAATGCATGACATGTTTATCCAGAGGATAAACACTTGGGTTATTTTTCACTTTGATCCTATTAAGGATGGAAAAATATTTAGAATTTTTTTCCCTTTCAACTCCTATTACTAAGAGTAGCACTCTTGGTCTTGTAAACACTGTAGGGGCCGGAGAAAAAGAATCAGTTTAGTTACAGGGGAAACATGGTGGCGCAGTGGTAGCACTGCTGCCTCACAGTACGGAGACCAGGGTTTGTGTCCCGGGTTCCTCCCTGTGTGGAGTTTGCATATTCTTCCCATGTCGGCGTGGGGTTTCCTCCCACAGTCCAAAGACGTGCAGGTTAGGTGAACTGGTGATCCTAAATTGGCCCTAGTGTGTGGTTAGGGCAGGGGTCCCAAACTCCGGTCCTGGAGGACCCCAGTGGCTGCAGGTTTTCATTCAAAACCTTTTCTTAATTGGTGAACAGTTTTTGCTGCTAATTAACTCCGTTTCCATTCATTTTAATTGACTTTTTTAATATTGGTTCTTCTGAATTTCTTCATCATTCCCCTGAATTGCTTCATTCCTTTCCTTAAATGGCACCCAAACAGAAATGAAATGTGAAGTGAGTGAGCCAACAGAAGACCAGCTAAGTCAGGGCCTCAAACTCCAGCCAGTTGCTTAATTAGGCGCCGAGTCTCGTCGTTAATTAAACCCATTCTTTAATAGATAGATAGATATCCAAATCTTCCTGTCCTTGTCATCTTTCTCTGTCACCCCCCCATCACCTGCATGTCCTCTCTCACCACATCCATAAACCTTCTCTTAGGCCTTCCTCTGTTCCTCTTGACTCACAGCTCTATCCTTAGCACCCTTCTCTCATTATACTCAGCATCTCTCCTCTGCACTTGTCCAAACCAATGCAATCTCACCTCTCTGTCTTTGTCTCCCAGCCGTCCAACTTGAGCTGACCCTTTAATTTCCTCATTTCAAATCCTGTCCATCCTCGTCACAAAGCATCTTTAACTCTGCCACCTCCAGCTTTCTGGTCAGTGCCACCGTAGACACATAGATAGATAGATAGATAGATAGATAGATAGATAGATAGATAGATAGATAGATAGATAGATAGATAGATAGATAGATAGATAGATAGATAGATAGATAGATAGATAGATAGATAGATAGATAGCATAGTTGACAGGCCAGACATATCTTTAAAATGCTAACACAACAGAGTTCTGATTTGAGTCTCAGAGTGATAACAATGGCGATAACAATGAAGGTATACAGACAATAAGTTTGTATAATGTTACCATTTACCCTCCCAGGTGGAATTGAAGAGTCGCATAGTATGGGGGAGGAACGATCTCCTCAGTCTGTCAGTGGAGCAGGACGGTGACAGCAGTCTGTCACTGAAGCTGCTCCTCTGTCTGGAGATGATCCTGTTCAGTGGATGCAGTGGATTCTCCATGATTGACAGGAGTCTGCTCAGCGCCCGTTACTCTGCCACGGATGTCAAACTGTCCAGCTCCGTGCCTACAATAGAGCCTGCCTTCCTCATCAGTTTGTCCAGGCGTGAGGTGTCCCTATTCTTTATGCTGCTTCCCCAGCACACCACCACGTAGGAGAGGGCGCTCGCCACAACCTTTATTAATGGTTAATTCCATGGCCTGTTGCTGCTCTCATTGTGCAATAGCAGACATTTCCGAAATTGTTGATTTTTCTCTTTTCTAAGAGCTCTGTTAAAATGTTTTGGGGACCTGAGCAGATCAGTATACCTGAGACCTTCTCGATTTTCAGACATTGTACGATGGTCACAGTTTGCTGCTCATGTTTTGTCTCATTTTATATCTCATTATTGTTTGGAAGATAATTAAGGAAAAAGAAACAATTAAGGGGTCTGAGTCTTCAAGAGCAAGTCAATTAAAATGAATTCAAAAGACGTTAATTAGCAGCAAAAACATGGCACTGATTAAGAAAAGGGTTAGAATGAAATCCTGCAGCCACTGGGACCCTCCAGGACCGGAGTTGGGAATCCCTGGGTTAGTGTGTGTGTGTTCACCGTGCGATGGACTGGTGGCCTGTTCAGGGTTTGTTCCTGCCTTGTGCCCTGTGCTAGGTGGGATAGGCTCCAGCACACCCCCGTGACCCTGTACAGAACTAAGCAGGTGTGAGGAACAGCCCGGACACAGACAGGTGGACACCGATGGTTCAAGCACCTTCACACGTTTATTATACATTTCACTATTTACAATGACGCACACAACCCCAGTGCCACAGCACCAATCACCCTCAGTCCAGGCCTTTCACTCAATGCCTTTCTTCTGGCCGCCTCCACTCCTCTCCTCCTAGCTCCGTCTACTTCTCTCCCGACTCCAGCCATCGAATGGAGGACGGCGGCCCCTTTTATAATCACCCGGATGTCGTCCAGGTACCTCCCAATGAGTGCCGGCCGGCACTCCCTGGTGTGGCAGAAGTGCTGGCTGTGCACCCAGAAACACTCCGGGTGTCCTTGGTCTTCTTTCCCCAAGGCATTCGGGGGTGGGGGGACCAGTTTAGAATATCTAAACTAAGTAAAGAAAGCGCAATTAAAAAACAGAAAACGGCATTCACAGAAAACACTAAGATCTGGAATGAATTTAGTGACGCTACAGTGGCACGGCTGAAAGATACGAAGAGTTCATCCGACGGAACGGTCAGTTAATTAATTCGGAGAGATGCAACTGCAAGATCGAGATTGCACAAAGCCCAGAGTCCTGCAAGCTTCTCAATTGAAGCACATTTTCAATAATAAACGTGACTCGTCATCCCAACTAAACGCTGCGGCAACGTCACCCCCTGCGACAGTTGTAGTTGAACAATCGGCACTCGACAGAATTCTACAAAGGCTCTGTGGCGGACGGCAGGCTGCACAACCCGGCTGGGACGCCCGAAGAGGAGAAAGATGGGGGAACGCACCTATACAGAGACACTGCCTCCCCCAAGATGCCAGATGGCGAGATTCCCTGCAGCGTAGCAGTGCCCCGGATTCCCGCAGGGCATCATGGACCTTGTAGTTTGGCTTCACAGCCCTGCTGGGTACCGTGGGTGCCGCCAGGGGATGCTGCCAGGAGACACGAGGCTTTATACTTTCCATATAGCCCAGAAGTACTCCCAAATCATGGGGACGGAAGGATAGAAGTACTTCCAGGCTGAAGAAAAATGTAATTCTCCATCTGACCCGGAAGTGAACAGAAGAGGAGAAGCACTTCCGGGTCAAGAACTATATAAAGGACTATGGGAAACACAGCAGAGGCGCCGGAGTTGGAAGGGAGTGCCACAGAGCTTGCTGGGCTGTGTGGAGGAGAATTGTATTATTTATTATTGGTTTATTGTGGTGGTTGTGGCGCTTTGGGGCACAACACAGAAAAGAGAAGAAATTAAATGACTTCTTAGTGATTTTATCCCGTATCCCGTGTCCCGTGTGAGCAACAGCGCCACCAAGCGTCCACTTTGTGACAGCTCATAGTGCTTGAAATTAAAGTAGAAAGGCAGGGACAACCTACAACTAGCACAAGGGCCGACACTCAGTGTCCCACACGTGACATATTGGACGCGCTCATGCGGAATCAAACCGAAAGACAAACAGCAGTCGCCAAAGCTACTAAGCTGTTAGCCCAGCAGTGGGAGAAACAAGATAAACCCCTTCTTCAACAGAACCATGCGCTACTTGAAATCCTCCACTTGGGTGAGCTGCTCATGCCCTACGCGAGGAGAACAAGCGACTCTTTCTTTCTCCCGGACAGCCCCACGTCCTCAGATTATGGAGATGCCGATTCTCATCCAGACTGCTCAGCTGTGAACCATTCCAATGGGGTGCCAGAGATCAGATGAGCCCACGAGGACAACATCCTATGCAAACAGCAGAGATGCAGCTGTTTTATGGAGTGCGAATACAACAACAAAAAAAGTTCCTCTGCATAAAACAAAATCTCATGTGCTTTGCAAATGTTAGTGCTTAAAAAAAAAAAAAAATGATGGAAAGTTAATTAAATCGATAAATTCATTTTGTCACACCAACCTGATGTTCTTAGACACACGCCCCAGCCTGCCGCAGGAATTAGTAAATAAATGTATTCAATTGGAGCAAAGCATCTGCCTGCCCAAATCTCTTTTGGATGTCTGCAGCGGCGTGACTCCAGGGTTCAGTGCGCATGCAGTGGGTGAGGCAGCACAGAATTTAGCTGACACCGTAGACTCGTCTGATTTTGTTTTAACTGGGAGCTTTCACCTCTTGCTAAAGCCCAATACACATAAAACACAAAAGACAGTAACCCTTGTGACCACCAGGGGACGCCACTGAGCCCCAAATTTCAGGCACAATAATTCCCAAAGTGCTTTTGGGTTTAAATAAAATATATTTATTACACCAAAGCACCTCTCCAATGATCATTCTTTCAAAGGTCAGCCACAATACAAATATATCATTCAGATTCTTCCTCCTTTGCAGTACCTGTTAAATGATACAAAGAGTACGCGACATGCGTTTCGCCCCAATGTACGCACCTTTGCTTCCCTTTATGAGGATCGATCCTCACACGTCAGCACCTGAGGTGAAACCTCTGATGTTGTGCCATACCAGCTGGTTCACTTACTTGACAGGTTGTAGATCGGAGTATTATATCCATAGGTCTGAATCACAATTCAGTTATTTAGGTGGTTACCTACCAGGTAACGCTTGTGGTTGAACGTTCAATCAGCAAACATCTGCCACACCCTCTCACTTGCAAGAAGCAGATCACAGTCCCTGACTTGAATATCATCGGAAATCTATGGGATGATTTGAAGCAGGCTGTCTATGCTCCACAGCCATCAAATTGAACAGAACTGGAGAGATTTTGTATGAAGAATGGTCAACAACACCTTCATCCAGAATCCAGACACTCATCAAAGGCTATAGGAGGACAACGTTTAGTGGCTGTTAGATTTACAAAAGGAGGCTCAACTAAGTATTGATGTCATCTCTCTGTTGGGTGCCCAAATTTATGCACCTGTCTAATTCTGTTATGATGCATATTGCATATTTTCTGTTAATCCAATAAAGTTAATGTCACTGCTGAAATACTACTGTGTCCATAAGGCATGTCATATATTAAAAGGAAGCTGCTACTTTGAAAGCTCAGCCAATGAGAAACGAAAATCCAAAGACTTAAGAGGGGGTCCCAAACTTTTCATATGACTGTATATCCATAAGTTTGAATCACAATTCGAATTATTTAGGTGGTTACCTACCAGGTAACGCTTGTGGTTGATCGTCCAATCAGCAAACATCTTCCACACTCTGTGACTTACAAGAAGCAGATCATAGGCATGTTGTAGAGTACCCGTCAAATAATACAAAGAGTACACGACACGTGTTTCGCCCCAATGTACGCACCTTTGCTTCCCTTTATGGGGATCGATCCTCACACGTCAGCACCTGAGGCGAAACCTCTGATGTTGTGCCATACCAGCTGGTTCACTTACTTGACAGGTTGTAGATCGGAGTATTATATCCATAGGTCTGAATCACAATTCAGTTATTTAGGTGGTTACCTACCAGGTAACGCTTGTGGTTGATCGTCCAATCAGCAAAACATCTGCCACGCCCTTTCACTGGCAAGAAGCAGATCATAGGCATGTTATAGAGTACCTGTCAAATAATACAAAGAGTACGCGACACGTGTTTCTTCCTAATCCTGTGCTCATCTGGATGTTTACTGATGGGCCAACCAACCACAAGCTCCGCCTCAGGCGCCGAAGTCTGAGGTTCGATCATTACATTACATTACATTAGACAAAACTGAGCACTGCTGCAGATTAACCTTTAATGTTGTCAAAAACATGTTATGTTGTGGTTATGTGCACCTAAACCATACGAAAACTGGATGTGGCACTTTGCATGTTGTTTAATGGCTTCCAGAATACCAGACATGATGGAGTGAGGCTTGGCTAAGGTAGTCCTGACCTGTTGGCCAGTTCCCTGAAAAATGACTAACAGGTAGCCGATATAAACTGGCGAAAAAAGCAAAACGTTCTTCAGTGCAAATACGGAGCATTGGCCCTCTTCAAAGGGAACTAAAATACAGTCAGTACTCTGGAGGTTCAATATACTTGTCACGTCAACACACATTATAATAATAGCTTCGCATTTTTATGAATCTGTGCAAGTCCATCATTTAGGTGGTTTGGCTGCATTTCCCTGCTTGGTTGTCATTTACCAGATTCTCCAAAATGTTGCGTACACACGGGTCAAAGCTGCTGTGAATATTCGCACATTCCTCCATAAAAGTTTTCTTTTATAAATCCCGACGTTTGCGTGGGAAGCTGCATACGCACAGTTCAAGTCTCTTTCAGTGCGTACACAAGCTTTATAAATGAAGCCCCTGCTGTGTTGCCACCTATCCATACTTCCGGCCGTCCTTGGATGTTAGCTGATCTCCTTTATTTTTAAAATGCTTTGGGACTAATTTCATTACAGAATGGTACTGCAGAATATAAAGTTGTGTTTTGGAAGCTTCTACCCTTTAGGGTCGTAATAATTTTCTGGCTATTTTACTACACATTAAAATGTAAGAGCAAGATGCGAAAAACGTTGCGGAGTCAAATAATATTCTTAGGAAGAATACATTCACAAGGACTCGGGGGGTCTCATTAGTAGACATCCTTCATAGGAAATGTTTGTTTAAACAAATGGGAGAGTAAACAATGTATGGCCGAAAAGCCATTAAGAGATGAATGTGATGGCTCACTAAGTGGCTAGTCCCGTCTCGGTCTGCTCGACTTGTTGGGTCACATTCATGCAGCTGCACAGTCCGATTTAATCAACTTTACTTTTATAATAATTGTTCAATATATTATTAATTTGATTTGATTTGTTGTTGATGGTTCTTTAATGTACATAATATAAAAATATAATTGTTGTCTTACGGTTTACTGCTCAAACATCCATCCCCATATCTGAGTATATGAGATAGTCGAGGGGAGACCACTCACTCCCGATTTTTATTATTGAATCTGATTTTTTTGTTCCAGTGCGCCAGTCCATTTAAGTGTGGAGAAGGTTCTCTTCAGTAGGCTCCTGCTTCTTGTTTCCCATGCTGTGAACAGTTTGTAAACTCGATTTAGGTCTTTATATTTGTGCAAGTTTTAAGGCAGGGGGATAAAATATGTCAATTGCTTTCAGCATGGAGCTTTTTATGAGTTGTAATCTATAGCTGGCAGCCTTCTATAATATATATTTTGGAATATGGCCGGCCGTTCATCCCGGCCAATACCCCCAAGCCGCCAGGTGGAGCCCTGCCTGCAACATAGAGGTGCCCCGAGTTCCAGCAGGGCATCATGGACATTGGAGTTTTTCATCACAGCCCTGCTGGATACCATCAGAACCTCCAGGGGACGCTGCAGGAAGGCCCAGAGACTTCTGTTTCACCTATAACCCGGAAGTGCGTCTTAGTCACGGCGACAGAGCGAATGACACACTTCCAGGTTGAAGAAAAGAAGTTTTTAATCTGACCCGGAAGTGATAGAAAGTCTCATGGACTGAGGGACAGAACCACTTCAGGGTCAAGGACTATAAAAGGATTGTGGCAAATTCCAGACGATGAGCTGAGCTGAGTGGAAAGATGGCAACGTGTCTGGGAGTGGTGGAGTATTATTTATTAGTGGTTGGTTTATTATTTATGAGTATTGTGGAGAGGAGGGTGCTTTGTGCACAGTTTATTAATAATAAAGACAACTATTGAACTTTTACCTGGTGTCTGACGTCTGGTGTGAGGTTTCAAGGGGTCGACAGTGCCTCTATTTGTCACAAAATATAATGTGGCAGTAGGCTGGGGGCCAGACCCAGCTGGGACGCCTGGAAGGACCGGAAGGGGATCTATACGTCCCCTGGGCCACGAGGGGGCAACCATTCTGGATAGCAAGGGGACCACAGGGAAGTAGCAAGGAGGCTCAAGCCCGTGGTGGCCCGTGGCTACCACCAGGGGGCGCCCCAAGCCTCATAAAGCCTGGGAGATCTACACTTCCGCCACAACTGGGAAGGTGAAGGAAGGACCTTCCAGCAACACCTGGAGTGCTTCCGAGTGCTCATGCGGCACTTCCGCCACACCAGGAAGTGCCGCCGGAAGAACGTCAGTGAGCACCTGGAGCACATCTGGGTGACTATAAAGGGGGCCGCCTTCCTACAGTCGTGGACAGGTGGAAGAAAGGCGGCCCATGGACATTGAAGGAGCTCGTGTGTAGGGGTGTTTGGTGCAGGAGCACTGTGTGCTGTGTGGGACTTTTTGAAGGAAATAAACCTGTGTGTTTTATAAAGTGCTGGTGTCTGTCTGATGGTTTTTGGGCGCCCTCTCACAATATATATATATATATATATATATATATATATATATATATATATATATATATATATATATATATTTGTATTTGGAACTGTTGGTCACATTCCTCGCGAGCTGTATAAATAGAGACTAGAAATGAATGGAAATGTTAGGCCTTTCATAAACAGATTGTCAAGAGTAAAACAAACGGGGTGGCACAAACACTCCGGCTCCACTGCGTAAGCTCAAATGAACAGACAGAAGGATTCCTTACCACGTCGACAGTGAGAGCTCGGAACTGCGTTTTCTAAAAAACGCGCACAATATCAGATGAAAGGCGGGTCACCCCCCCGTAATCTACAGAGTACATGTAAAAATCACTAATAATGAAAGAATAACTGGCAAACTTGTTCTCTCTCTCTGTTTCTGCCTCTCCCATACAGTAATCCGACCCCTTCTCCTTTTTCACATTTTGCTATGTTGCCGGCTTGTGCTAAAATCTTTGTCACAAAAAGACTCCAGAGAGTCAGAACGGTTTGGGGCAGCCACCCGTATATTATGAGCCTGGCTGCAAAAGGTTGAAAATTGATTGTGTTGTTTACAAGACTGAAACAGAGTCCAAAGTCCAAAACAGAACTGAATACTTGGAGGTAAGATGGTGGTTTTAAGGGCTGGTGGAGGAAATGATGTCATCTATGCCGGAACTGGAAGTGACGTCATCAGAGGTGCCGGAGCCAGAAGTGATGTCATCAGAGGTGCCGGGACCTGGCGAGATTTCCTGGGAATGGTCTGTAAGGAACTGAGAGAGACAGTCAGCACACTCTGCCACCCCCTGGTCTGATAAAGTATTACATTTACTCAAGCCCTTTAGCTGTCTCCTAATCGCACGTGTGTGACATCTTTTAAATTCTTTTTTTTTCATTTTTTCCCTTCTTGAAGTGACACAAAGCTAAAAAAACGGATTTAAGAATTTTTTACCAATTTGTTAAAGATAAATAACTTAAATATCCCACTGACACAAGTGTTTCTTTTGTTTTTCCAATTGGAGTAATGGTGTTAGTAGTGGGATCTGAACCAACAACCTCAGGGTTTGAAGTCCACAGCCATCACCACTATGCCATATTGCCTGCCTTTTCTTCTAGAATGAGCATGAGAAATGAAGGAAGGTCAAGTCACTATGAAAAGATATAATATTTTATTGTATTTTATATATACAGTAGTGGCCAAACATTTCAACAGTGACACAAATGTTGCGTTTTGCAAACTTTGTTGCTTCTGGATTTTCAGATTTTTTTTTTTACATGTTTCTATGATATACACAGGTCGGGTCAGGTTGGGGAGCATGCCCACGCTCTATCTGGCATCCCCTTGGCCTGGTCCAGCCGCTCAGGTCCTCAACAATCAGGGTCCTGTGAGCTGATCACCCTCGGGGAATCGCGCCACATGGCCGTAGTGCCGTAACTGACGCTCCCTCACAATGCAGGTCATGTGCCTCATTCAGGACTCTGTGAGCAACACAAAGTCAAACCAGTGGCACCCAAGGATTCTCCGAAGAGACACAGTACTGAAGGAGTCCAGTCTTCATCTCAGGTCACTGGATAGCATCCATATCTCACAAACAGGAAGCACCAGGACTCTAAAGACTTGGATCTTCGTCCAGGAAACAAACCTCAGCTGAAACATAACACACCACAGCTTCAACCAGGAAGAAGACAAAGTGAAAGCTGATTGATGCCATTAAGGTCTTTGAATCTCGAGAATAAAAAAGAACATGTCAAATAATGGCTGACTCTGGAAATAGCACATTTCTAAATGATTCTGTTGTAGCGGATGTCCCTGAAAACAGCCTGGATATTTAGTTCCCTGTTCACACGCTTTGATTTGACAGGCGATGAATTCCCAGAGTCAGTACTCAGACAGCAGCCCTGCCACTGCAGTTGACATTGACAGTAAAACAGAAATTCAGACTTTCTTTCTTTCTTTCTTTCTTTCTTTCTTTCTTTCTTTCTTTCTTTCTTTCTTTCTTTCTTTCTTTCTTTCTTTCTTTCTTTCTTTCTTTCTTTCTTTCTTTCTTTCTTTCTTTCTTTCTTTGGTGGTTATACACCCATTGACATTGTGGATGGAGAAAATATGCATTCATTAGCAGGATTGACACTGGTGCAAACAATTCTAACGAGACAGCGAATGTGGTCAATAGTTTTGACACGAGAGATCAAGGAAAGCACATAATATTGACTCCACATTATTAAGCCTAACAGCATGCTTTGTAGAGAAGGCTTCAGTCTTGACAGGAATAGAGAGAGGAGGTATGATGGCCTACCAAATAGCAAATTACTACTAATCCAGTATATACTTGGGGGTCCTCATCAATGACAGGTTGGACTGGTCTGAGAACACAGAGGAGCGAGAGAGGAGAGGGCAGAGCAGGCTCTTCTTCCTTAGGAGACAGCGTTCCTTTAATTCCTTCACATCTTTAACAGCTCTGTGGTGTGGTGTGCTGGGCAGGTAACATCACTATCTATCTATCATATAGTGCCTTTAATTTCTATCTATCTATCTATCTATCTATCTATCTATCTATCTATCTATCTATCTATCTATCTATCTATCTATCTATCTATCTATCTATCTATCTATCTATCTATCATATAGTGCCTTTCATATCTATCTATCTATCTATCTATCTATCTATCTATCTATCTATCTATCTATCTATCTATCTATCTATCTATCTATCTATCTATCTATCATAGAGCCTTCTCTATCTATCTATCTATCTATCTATCTATCTATCTATCTATCTATCTATCTATCTATCTATCTATCTATCTATCTATCTATCTATCTATCTATCTATCTATCATATAGTGCCTTTCATATCTATCTATCTATCTATCTATCTATCTATCTATCTATCTATCTATCTATCTATCTATCTATCTATCTATCTATCTATCTATCTATCTATCTATCTATCTATCTATCATAGAGCCTTCTCTATCTATCTATCTATCTATCTATCTATCTATCTATCTATCTATCTATCTATCTATCTATCTATCTATCTATCTATCTATCTATCTATCTATCTATCTATCTATCTATCTGTTATATAGTGTTGTTCTTATCTATCTTATCTTGCCAACTACGCTATCTGTCTATCTATCTGTCATATACTACCTCTCCTATCTATCTATCTATCTATCTATCTATCTATCTATCTATCTATCTATCTATCTATCTATCTATCTATCTATCTATCTATCTATCTATCTATCATATAGTGTCTTTCATTATCTATCTATCTATCTATCATATAGTGTCTTTCATTTCTATCTATCTATCTATCTATCTATCTATCTATCTATCTATCTATCTATCTATCTATCTATCTATCTATCTATCTATCTATCATATAGTGTCTTTCATTTCTATCTATCTATCTATCTATCTATCTATCTATCTATCTATCTATCTATCTATCTATCTATCTATCTATCTATCTATCTATCTATCTATCTATCTATCTATGTCATATATTGCCTTTCATTACTATCTATCTATTAATCAATCATACTGTACGTCGTCACTCTCTGGGCTCTTCTGAAGCAGGTACTACCACCCCAGGTCGAGAGGGGGCGCTCATGCTAGCCTTTTCCTCTTTCCTTTCCTCTGCATTACTGAGAAGACGCCCAGTGAGGTCAGTTGACTCGGCCCCTAAAGCCAGTTATTAGCAGCCTGCACTGTATGAAGGAGTAGACAGACTGAGACAAATCTCGCTAACGTATCCAGACGGCTTTCCTAATTTGGGCTTTTCTTCCTGTTGTTTCCCCTGCCGTGCACAGCGGTCCTTTTTTTGTTATATTTTTGTGACTGAATTAAATGGGGATGATGAGGTTGGCACCCCAACATTTTATGTGTGGGAGCAATGAATGAAAAAGAACACAACACATGGAAATGAACCCCAGCCAGGGGAAGAACCCTAAAATATAACAATTTGTATTTTTTAGTATGTTTGGATTTACGCTTACTTACTATTTTTAGCATTTCATTTATCAATTCATAAACTTATTTATTTCTAATTTTTATTTTTCCTTTTTCCCTTGCAATTTTTAATTTTTTTGTATAGCACTTTGAATGAAAATGTGCTATAGAAATAAATGTTCAAAATTGATGAGAACAAGACCCACTGCAGCTGACAAAGTTCTGCACGTGGCACCAAGCATTTTAATGATTTGATAACACAACATCAAGTCACAGGTGCCTTGTCCAGGATTTGCTCCTGCCTTGCACCCTATGATTATTGGGAGAGGTTCCATCTTTCCTGCTAATGGATGGACTGATGGATACTAAGTCGCTGTGTGAAAATAATAATTGGCTGATTATTTAAAATAACAGCTCACACTCAGAGGAAACAATGGCACACATTTCAGCAAGCAGGCCTTTCATTTTCCTGGTGGCAGAGAAGCTGTGGTCTCACAGTAATTTTGCAGATGGTGTTGTGATTCACTTGAGAACCTAAGCTGTTAATGACTTCCCAAAGTAGAAGTATAACAGAAGACAGAATTGTACTCGCATGAATGATCTGTTATGAGAGACATAATTCTATTTAGGCGTTTTTAGCAACTGTTGTGTATTTCATAAAGACCCCTGTGACAGTGAGCTCTGTGAAACAAATTCTATAAAATAAAGTTTGATTGATTGTCATATTCCGTAATCATATTTGCTCTTCTTTCATGCAGAACAGAGTGCATGTGTATCACTTAATAACCCATGCAATCCCATTATAAACTATAAATTACACATAAAGCTCCGTCCATTGATTTTATGTAGTTGCTTATCAAATTCGAGTGTGTAGTTTCAGGTGGGGACCCTAGGGGTAGCATCACTGCTTCATGCAAATGATTAGCTAAACTGCCCATCTTAGGTAAATTCTAACTAATCAATGTGCACCATCTGTTGGAATGTCCTTTGTAATACATTGCAAAGAGGCAACAAAATGACTTCAAAGTGTTGGGGCACCACCCTGGCAACCCCGCGTAATCAAAATAAGGCAACAAAAGGGAAAAACCAGGCTGCAGATAACATCCTTTCAGACAGGAGCTCAGAAACGAACCGACTCAAAATGGCTGAACTTCTGGTTATATGGGTTCCAAGCAGGAAGGGGTGGGTCCAGGATGGAGGATAAAGGAAGTGACATCAATGGTGGAATATCTGTCAATCTTCCTTTCTACAGGGGGAGAAAGAGGGAAGGCATTATAACACAGTGCCGGCACAGGGGCATGACAGTGTGTAGTAATAAAATGCACTGCATTAGTTGTTCCAACAGACGGCACATCGCAAACATTTGTACACTGCAAAAAATGAAATCTAAGCAAGTGAAAAGTAGTCATATCATGATGTTAAATCTTATTTTCCCTATTGTAAGAATTATCGACTTATCAAAACGCACGTATTTAAATTATTTAGCATATTTTAAAAAATCTTGTCAAGTAAATGTTGCTTACCTCATTGGCAGATTGATTTGCTAAATAAAAGCAAAACAACTCCCATTTAAAGTTTTTTTGTCTAGTTTTTGCATATACATTTTTTTGCAGCGTAGTAATAAAATGCACTACTTCAAATTGTGAATTTCCCCCTGGGATTAATAAAGTATCTATCTATCTATCTATCTATCTATCTATCTATCTATCTATCTATCTATCTATCTATCTATCTATCTATCTATCTCTATCTAAATGTTTGCGATGCGCCGTCTGTTGGAATGACAAATGCAATGCATATATCTCTACTATATGTCATTTGGTATGGGATTTATCAAAGCAGTATTAATATTTGTGATGTGCCATCTGTTGGAATGACAAATGCATTGCATTTTATTACTGCAAAACTTTACGATGCTCCATTTGTTGGAATGACTAATGCAATGCATTTTAGTACTACAAATGTTTTGTGATGCACCATCTGTTGGAATGACTAATGCAATGCCCATTTATTCCTACAAACATCTGTGATGTGCCATTTGTTGGAATGACTAATGCAATGCATTTTATTACTACAAATGTTTTTCATGAACCATCTGTCGGAATGACTTATGCAATTAATTTTGTTACTACACATGTCTGTGATGTGCCATCCGTTGGAATGACTAATGCAATGCATTATCCATCCATCCATCCATCCATCCATCCATCCATCCATCCATCCTCTTCCGCTTATCCGAGGTCGGGTCGCGGGGGCAGCAGATTGAGCAGAGATGCCCAGACTTCCCTCTCCCCGGCCACTTCTTCTAGCTCTTCCGGGAGAATCCCAAGGCATTCCCAGGCCAGTCGGGAGACATAGTCCCTCCAGCGTGTCCTGGGTCTTCCCCGGGGCCTCCTCCCAGATGGACGTGCCCGGAACACCTCACCAGAGAGGCGTCCAGGAGGCATCCTGATCAGATGCCCGAGCCACCTCATCTGACTCCTCTCGATGCGGAGGAGCAGTGGCTCTACTCTGAGCCCCTCCTGGATGACTGAGCTTCTCACCCTATCTTTAAGGGAAAGCCCAGACACCCTGCAGAGGAAACTCATTTCAGCCGCTTGTATTCGCGATCTCGTTCTTTTGGTCACTACCCACAGCTCATGACCATAGGTGAGGGTAGGAACACAGATCGACTGGTAAATTGAGAGCTTTGCCTTACGGTTCAGCTCCTTTTTCACCACGACAGACCGATGCAGAGCCCGCATCACTGCGGACGCCGCACCAATCCGCCTGTCGATCTCACGCTCCATTCTTCCCTCACTCGTGAACAAGACCCCGAGATACTTGAACTCCTCCACTTGGGGCAGGATCTCGCTACCAACTCTAAGAGGGCACTCCACCCTTTTCCGGCTGAGGACCATGGTCTCGGATTTGGAGGTGCTGATTCCCATCCCAGCCGCTTCACACTCGGCTGCGAACAGATCCAGAGAGAGCTGAAGATCACGGCCTGATGAAGCAAACAAGACAACATCATCTGCAAAAAGCAGTGACCCAATCCTGAGTCCACCAAACCGGACCCTCTCAACGCCCTGGCTGCGCCTAGAAATTCTGTCCATAAAAGTTATGAACTGAATCGGTGACAAAGGGCAGCCCTGGCGGAGTCCAACTCTCACTGGAAACGGGTTCGACTTACTGCCGGCAATGCGGACCAAGCTCTGGCACCGATCGTACAGGGACCGAACAGCTCTTATCAGGGGGTCCGGTACCCCATACTCTTGGAGTACCCCCCACAGGATTCCCCGAGGGACACGGTCGAATGCCTTTTCCAAGTCCACAAAACACATGTAGACTGGTTGGGCAAACTCCCATGCACCCTCCAGGACCCTGCTAAGGGTATAGAGCTGGTCCACTGTTCCTCAACCAGGACGAAAACCACACTGTTCCTCCTGAATCCGAGGCTTGACTATCCGACGGACCCTCCTCTCCAGGACCCCTGAATAGACTTTTCCAGGGAGGCTGAGGAGTGTGATCCCTCTGTAGTTGGAACACACCCTCCGGGACCACCACCCCAGTCTGCCAATCCAGAGGCACTGTCCCTGATGCCCATGCGATGTTGCAGAGGCGTGTCAACCAAGACAGAACTACAACATCCAGAGCCTTGAGGAACTCCGGGCGTATCTCATCCACCCCCGGGGCCCTGCCACCAAGGAGTTTTTTGACCACCTTGGTGACCTCAGTCCCAGAGATGGGGGAGCCAACCTCTGAGTCCCCAGGCTCTGCTTCCACATTGGAAGGCATGTTAGTGGGATTGAGGAGGTCTTCGAAGTACTCCCTCCACCGACCCACAACGTTCCGAGTCGAGGTCAGCAGTGCACCATCCCCACCATACACAGTGTTGACACTGCACTGCTTCCCCCTCCTGAGACGCCGGACGGTGGACCAGAATCTCCTCGAAGCCGTCCGAAAGTCGTTCTCCATGGCCTCCCCAAACTCCTCCCACGCCCGAGTTTTTCCCTCAGCAACCACCGAAGCCGCATTCCGCTTGGCCTGCCGGTACCTATCAGCTGCCTCCAGAATCCCACAGGACAAAAGGGTCCTGTAGGACTCCTTCTTCAGCTTGATGGCATCCCTCACCGCCAGTGTCCACCAACGGGTTCGGGGATTGCCGCCACGACAGGCACCGACCACCTTACGGCCACAGCTCCGGTCAGCTGCCTCAACAATAGAGGCACGGAACATGTTCCATTCGGACTCAATGCCCCCCCACCTCCCTTGGGATGTGGTCGAAATTCTGCCAGAGGTGGGAGTTGAAGCTACTTCTAACAGGGGGCTCTGCCAGATGTTCCCAGCAGACCCTCACAACACGTTTGGGCCTACCAGGCCTGACTGGCATCCTCCCCCACCATTGGAGCCAACTCACCAGCAGGTGGTGATCAGTTGACAGCTCCGCCCCTCTCTTCACCCGAGTGTCCAAGACATGTGGCCGCAAGTCCGACGACACGAGCACAAAGTCGATCATCGAACTGAGGCCTAGGGTGTCCTGGTGCCAAGTGCACATATGAACACCCCTATGCTTGAACATGGTGTTCGTTATGGACAATCCGTGACGAGCACAGAAGTCCAATAACAAAACACCGCTCGGGGTCTCACTGTCATTGCCCACGTGAGCATTGAAGTATCCCAGCAGTACGAGGGAGTCCCCAGAAGGTATGCCCTCTAGCACCCCCTCCAGGGACTCCAAAAAGGGTGGGTACTCCGAACTGCTGTTTGGTGCATACGCACAAACAACAGTTAGGACCCGTCCCCCCACCCGAAGGCGGAGGGAGGCTACCCTCTCATCCACGGGGGTAAACCCCAATGTACAGGCTCCAAGTCGGGGGGCAATAAGTATACCAACACCTGCTCGGCGCCTCTCACCGGGGGCAACTCCAGAGTGGTACAGAGTCCAGCCCCTCTCAAGGAGATTGGTTCCAGAGTCCAAGCTGTGCGTCGAGGTGAGTCCGACTATATCTAGCTGGAACCTCGATGCGATAAGGATCAGCACCTCCAAGTCTAAGGTCACCTCCTAGTCCTCTCTTGGATAAGCATGGATAGCTCTCTCCAGGGGTCCAATTTATTTATTAAACTCACATACGTTCCAAAAAAATATGTTAAGTTTTATAAAAGAGAGTCCTGGTGTGGAATTTTCCACTTGTGGCATCACATCGATGCTCAGTAGGTGTTGGATTTTCTGGAGCATTCTGGAATTTTGGGCTACTCCACCTGCATTTATGTTAGCTGGGTGAGGCACAATGCCAGGTGACAATGCTGTCACCCATCGTTTGGTAATCTGTGAAGGACTGCGTCTGAGCTTCTAGTGTAAGAAATAAGTGACACAGCCTGTGGCCCCCCCTGAACCAGCCATGGAGTATGAGGGTCCAGATAATGATAATGGATAAGGAATTTGGAAGGAAATTAACAAATAGTGGAATGGATTAGAAGTCTCTTGGCCACTAAATTCTTTTTCTAAATAATGAATCACAAAAGACATTTTATGAACACAAATTGAGTCAAGATAGTTACACCCGTCTACTGAAATTATTTTCTGCAAAGATTAATTAAATTAATTTAAACCCAGCGTTTTTATCATTTTTGTAGTTTCTGAATTAAACTAGTGTTCCTCTAGTTGAAAAAAATGTATTTCTTTTAAATCAATCTGCCACCAAAATGGCTCTCCAGGTCTGAGACCCCTGCTGTAGGTGGAAAAAAACGAGAGTTTTATTAAATGTAATCTTGACTTATCATAGCAAAGCCTGTGTGTAAGGAATTTCTATACAATCTCTCCATTCTTTTCACATTTCCTTTTTATTCACGAATGCAAGGCCGTGGTTTTGTAACTTTTGCCGTATGAATAATCAGCCATTTCATAGCAGAACTGCAAGTGATGTCTTCCTCTTCAGCTTAGTCTAATCAATCCACTCTTAGCATACCAATGAAGATAATAATGGTCTTTTGGATCTATAAATGTTGAAAAATGGGGAAAATAATCAGTTTATGTCAGCCAACTATGCTCCCTGGGCATGAAACTAGGGGACTGGGAATACAAGTGTGATGCAAAAGAGTTTTATGATTAATGATGTGACTGTGAGATTATTGAATTCTCTTTTAATTAACTGTGGCCAATAATTTGTTCGCCTAGGGAGACCACTGAATTTCAGGAGTTGCAGATAAAAGACTCATGTTGGATAACAAAATGTGAGAAATCAAAATTATGAAAAGTAAATCATTTTACTTAGATATTTTCCCATGAGGTTCGATATCAGTCAAGTTCGTTATTAGACTTTAATATCTGCTGTGACAGACAAAAAAGAAATCAATCAGACGCTATGGAAGAAGCTTCTCTAATGCTTTGTGGTGAAAATGAATTGCAGGTCCTGTTATGTGGCGATTCCCTCATTCATGCTGTCTGAGAAGGTCAAACCAATCATTCTATCACCAAATGTTCCAAACAGCATAATGTGAACGTAGATCATTGACCTATTTGTCAAGGCCTTATAAGTGTCACAATTTGCTTGCTTGACTAAATGCCTTGTAAATGCATCTGATCCATTCTCATTCAGTGATCACTCACATGTCTTCCTGCTCGGGCGCAGCTCTACTCAAGCTGCATGTTAAACGAAAAGGGGCTGCCAGACACAGGGGCTTCTACTGGCTAGTCTACATTATAGAGCAAATGGCTTCAGATAGCATCAAGGATGGGTCAACGATAAAGTGAGTAGTGACAACATGAGACCATGCCTTCTAATGCAAAATGTCTGTAATTGAAAGGAATAAGCTGGAGTGTCAGTTGGAAACCAGCATGAGCCTGAGACTCAAATCAGAACTCTGTTGTGTTAGCATTTTAAAGATACGTCTGGCCTGTCAACTATGCTATCTATCTATCTATCTATCTATCTATCTATCTATCTATCTATCTATCTATCTATCTATCTATCTATCTATCTATCTATCTATCTATCTATCTATCTATCTATCTATCTATCATGGGTTGGAGACGGTGGCACTGACCAGAAAGCAGGAGACAGAGCTGGAGGTGGCAGAGTTAAAGATGCTAAGATTTGTGACGAGGATGGACAGGATTACAAATGAGGACATTAGAGGGTCAGCTCAAGTTGGATGGCTGAGAGACAAAGACAGAGAGGTGAGATTGCATTGGTTTGGACATGTGCAGAGGAGAGATGAGAGGTATAATGAGAGAAGGGTGCTAAGGATAGAGCTGTGAGTCAAGAGGAACAGAGGAAGGCCTAAGAGAAGGTTTATGGATGTGGTGAGAGAGGACATGCAGGTGATGGGGGTGACAAAGATGATGAGGACAGGAAGATATGGAAGAAGATGATCTGCTGTGGTAACCCCTAACGGGAGCAGCTGAAAAAAGAGGAGGAAGAAGAATGGACTCTATCAACATTTGTAAAACATGTAAAGAAATGGATTAGAAAGCGACAGGAATGTTAATCATTTTGACCCTCGAAGTCTCCATTTGAATGAGAGTTCTTGAAGGATGGTGCCATGGAGAGTACAGACTTAGAAGCACAAGTGCTGCAAATCAAATGCGTTTCTTTGTGCTCTCCATGCTTGTTGCACACAACACATTTGGTAGCTGGTGAATGTCCATGTAGTGGACAAGTCAGGCGCCTTGTGATAAAGAAACACCTACGGGGCAGCAGTCAGCACCAGAGCCTACCAGTTCCACATCATCCAATTGATTGTCGCTATCTCAATGTCTTGTCATCCATCCATCCATCCATCCATTGTCTCCCGCTTATCCGAGGTCGGGTCGCGGGGGCAGCAGCTTGAGCAGAGATGCCCAGACTTCCCTCTCCCCGGCCACTTCTTCTAGCTCTTCCGGGAGAATCCCAAGGCGTTCCCAGGCCAGTCGAGAGACATAGTCCCTCCAACGTGTCCTGGGTCTTCCCCGGGGCCTCCTCCCGGTTGGACGTGCCCGGAACACCTCACCAGGGAGGCGTCCAGGAGGCATCCTGATCAGATGCCCGAGCCACCTCATCTGACTCCTCTCGATGCGGAGGAGCAGCGGCTCTACTCTGAGCCCCTCCCGGATGACTGAGCTTCTCACCCTATCTTTAAGGGAAAGCCCAGACACCCTGCGGAGGAAACTCATTTCAGCCGCTTGTATTCGCGATCTCGTTCTTTCGGTCACTACCCATAGTTCATGACCATAGGTGAGGGTAGGAACATAGATCGACTGGTAAATTGAGAGCTTCGCCTTGCGGCTCAGCTCCTTTTTCACCACGACAGACCGATGCAGTGCCCGCATTACTGCGGATGCCGCACCGATCCGCCTGTCGATCTCACGCTCCATTTTTCCCTCACTCGTGAACAAGATCCCGAGATACTTGAACTCCTCCACTTGAAGCAGGATCTCGCTACCAACCCTGAGAGGGCACTCCACCCTTTTCCGGCTGAGGACCATGGTCTCGGATTTGGAGGTGCTGATTCTCATTCCAGCCGCTTCACACTCGGCTGCGAACCGATCCAGAGAGAGCTGAAGATCACGGCCTGATGAAGCAAACAGGACAACATCATCTGCAAAAAGCAGTGACCCAATCCTGAGCCCACCAAACCGGACCCCCTCAACGCCCTGGCTGCGCCTAGAAATTCTGTCCATAAAAGTTATGAACAGAATCGGTGACAAAGGGCAGCCCTGGCGGAGTCCAACTCTCACTGGAAACGGGTTCGACTTACTGCCGGCAATGCGGACCAAGCTCTGGCACCGATCGTACAGGGACCGAACAGCCCTTATCAGGGGGGCCGGTACCCCATACTCTTGGAGTACCCCCCACAGGATTCCCCGAGGGACACGGTCGAATGCCTTTTCCAAGTCCACAAAACACATGTAGACTGGTTGGGCAAACTCCCATGCACACTCCAGGACCCTGCTAAGGGTATAGAGCTGGTCCACTGTTCCGCGACCAGGACGAAAACCACACTGTTCCTCCTGAATCCGAGGCTCGACTATCCGACGGACCCTCCTCTCCAGGACCCCTGAATAAACTTTTCCAGGGAGGCTGAGGAGTGTGATCCCTCTGTAGTTGGAACACACCCTCCGGTCCCCTTTCTTAAAGAGGGGGACCACCACCCCAGTCTGCCAATCCAGAGGCATTGTCCCTGATGTCCATGCGATGTTGCAGAGGCGTGTCAACCAAGACAGTCCTATAACATCCAGAGCCTTGAGGAACTCCGGGCGTATCTCATCCACCCCCGGGGCCCTGCCACCAAGGAGTTTTTTGACCACCTCGGTGACCTCAGTCCCAGAGATGGGGGAGCCAACCTCTGAGTCCCCAGGCTCTGCTTCCTCATTGGAAGGCATGTTAATGGAATTGAAGAGGTCTTCGAAGTACTCCCCCCACCGACCCACAACGTCCCGAGTCGAGGTCAGCAGCGCACCATCCCCACCATATACAGTGTTGACACTGCACTGCTTCCCCTTCCTGAGAGGCTGGATGGTGGACCAGAATCTCCTCGAAGCCGTCCGAAAGTCGTTCTCCATGGCCTCCCCAAACTCCTCCCACGCCCGAGTTTTTGCCTCAGCAACCACCAAAGCCGCATTCCGCTTGGCCTGCCGGTACCTATCAGCTGCCTCCAGGGTCCCACAGGACAAAAGGGTCCTGTAGGACTCCTTCTTCAGCTTGACGGCATCCTTCACCACCGGTGTCCACCAACGGGTTCGGGGATTGCCGCCACGACAGGCACCGACCACCTTACGGCCACAGCTCCGGTCAGCTGCCTCAACAATAGAGGCACGGAACATGGCCCATTCGGACTCGATGTCCCCCACCTCCCTCGGGACATGGTCGAAGTTCTGCCGGAGGTGGGAGTTGAAGCTACTTCTGACAGGGGGCTCTGCCAGACGTTCCCAGCAGACCCTCACAACACGTTTGGGCCTACCACGCCTGACCGGCATCCTCCCCCACCATCGAAGCCAACTCACCACCAGGTGGTGATCAGTTGACAGCTCCGCCCCTCTCTTCACCCGAGTGTCCAAGACATGTGGCCGCAATAATGTCTTGTCATTATCACCAAAATATTCATCATACAACAAATCTGGATGTTTCAAAACATCAGGAGCTTTATACCTTTTTCATTATAACATAATATATGGGCTGTCTATTTATAGCACTATTTTCCACTAGCTGTTGCATTAAAAAAAAATTAAAATTCTATGGCTATCCACTAGATGGCAGCACCATAGGAGATAACTGAATAAAGCTTGGCAGCAAGCTGGCTGTAAACTGAGATGCGAGTTATATTGTATGTCACGCCAAGACTGGCTTAATAAGATACGACATCATTCGCACCTTCCTTCCCTTCCAAGTGTTAACAATTAAAAGGTTAAAAAAAAAGTTTTCAATTTGGATTGAACATTAAACAGACAAAACCTGACCCAGACAGGGGGAGAAAATTTTAAAATTATTAATTACCACTGCCAAGAGTTATATAAAGGGATGTTGAAATTGTCAGAAGTTCTTAACTATCTGAAAAAAAAATATATAGCACTATTTTCCACAAGGTGTTGCATTAAAAAATAATAAAATCCACTAGTTGGCAGCACTATAGAAGATGGTGGCAACAAAGCTGGTTGTGTCTGTAATGGCTGGTTGCTGAGATCTGACTTCTCCTATTCGAAAGCCTTAATGAGATATGACTTAACTCATAACTCACTTTGAAAATTGAAATAAACAATTAAAATATTTATCATAATAGCATTATTAATAAATGTTTGAATGAACAGTCGGCTAAAAAGGCCTACAAATTTGTATAATGTAAGGCAGCACTCACAGAGCCTTGTTTTGGCCGGTCACGGTCACCTCTTTTTTTTTAACTTGCTGAAATATGGAGACTATCAGGCTTCACAACAAGCACTTTGGCAGCCTCCATTCTTTGGGCTGTTGTAAGCTTCATCGACCCTTAAGCCTCCAGCTTGGTGGAACAACTGCCATATGAAACGTGATTAATGTGGATAACGGGAACTTTAACACATTTTGAAGAAAGCATGATAGAAAGATGAAAACTAACGGGAGAACTCGATATAAGCGGAGCTTGCGATGCTATACTGTCATTGTAAATTTGCTAAATAAATTGGTGTAGGCGGTCCAGCACCTTTACAAGAATAGATTGATGATAATGTCATGCAATCACATCCCAGCCCAAGCAGTAGTCACTTTATCGATCACAGCAGCCGCAGGGAGGAATTGAGCCACAGCTCAGGAAGGCTTAGTCACAACTTTCTCTTCTAAACACTGCTTAAGTCCCCACTTGTCTGGGTTTCCTTTCAGTGGCTTTTGATTGGGCGCAATCAAGTTCTAATAAAAATCAAACACATGATTTATCCATGCATTCTATTTTTAGGGAAATAAAGAAACATAAATGAATCATAAGAGAGCAGAGAGGGTTTAGCGTTTCATGAAGAAGTGGGGTGGAGTCCCACCTAAAGCCTGTGATGAAAACGCACATAGGCTTTAAGCCACGGCTGACGTGCTCAAGGATCTGAGGGCTTCACATCATAAGCTTACAAGCTCGCCTATACACTCCACTTCAAATAACATGGGCTTTGCTCGTAATTCTTCTCTGCACTATTAATACAATAATAATAATAATAATAATAATAATCTGACATTAGACAAACTCAGACTTGGCAGACCAGCCCCAAATTTCCAAGAAGGTAATAATAATAATAATAATAATAATAACAATAATAATAATAACCTTATTTAGACATGACCTTATCATACATTCACATGCAACTCAAGATGATTTCCACAGATTACTCAACAATAACAAAGATATACCACATTTATTTGGATTATTATCATTAATTGATATTATAATAATTTCTAATTATGATAATGATAATTTCAGGTATGGTTAAGCAAAATTTAACCACAAAAGTACAAAACAAACCTCCACTCTTATCAGAAAAAGGCGTTCTAATTAAAATGTTTATACATTAAGGCTGACAATAGAACAACCAGATCTAATTAATATAAACACATACACACACACACACATTTATATATATATTGTCACGCACACACACATAGGGAGCCGCGTAAAGACCCGAACTGTAGCGAGAAAACTCCGGCCAAGGGGGAAAGCGGGGTACTAACCTTTCTCTCTTTATTTCCCACATAAAGAAAGAATCAACCATGAAAATGCCCAGATTTCGTAACCACGTACTGCTACTTCCGTATTCATTCCCTTCCTTCCGTCTATCTCTGATGTCATGGCTCCCACCTACCACCTCGGTTCCTTCCCAGCATTTCTCTATGTCAATTCCGGTCCCACTCCATAAATTTTCCCCACTCCGCCATCTTGACTGTCTGATATGCTGGTTAATATTTCTGACCTGATAATAATATTGCAAAACTGTACAGTATATGGGGCCGGACAAACCCCAAAAATTTATGCTGTTTGATTGCTTTATTTACTATATATATTTATATATATATATATATATCTATACATATTAATAAAAGGCAAAGCCCTCACTGACTCACTGACTGACTGACTGACTGACTGACTGACTCACTCACTCACTCATCACTAATTCTCGAACTTCCCGTGTAGGTGGAAGGCTGAAATTTGGCAGGCTCATTCCTTACAGCTTACTTACAAAAGTTAGGCAGGTTTCATTTCGAAATTCTACGCGTAATGGTCATAACTGGAACATATTTTTTGTCCATATACTGTAATGGAGGAGGCGGAGTCACGTATCGCGTCATCACGCCTCCTATGTAATCACGTGAACTAAAAACAAGGAAGAGATTTACAGCACGAGTCAAACGCGGGAACGAAGGTAAATGACGTTAATTTTTGACTGTCTTTTAATACTGTGTAAGCATACATATTAACACATGTGCAATTAAACGTGTGCATTTACGGGGTGATTTCTCAGGCTTAAAAGCTCGCCTTTTATCAAACGCGGGAACAAAGGTAACTGACGTTGTTCACTGTCTTTTAATACTGTGTAACCATACATATTAACACATGTGCAATTAAACGTGTGCATTTACGGGGTGATTTCTCAGGCTTAAAAGCTTGCCTTTTACTAAAAAGGTAAATGCAAAACTATTTTCAATCAGTTTATTGAAACGCTCCTGTTAAGGATTGCAATAACATATTCGCGAGATAAAAGAACGAAGTAGTGGGAAATGACGGAAGAGCCGCAAACAGCGAAGAGCAAAAAATTCATTAAACAATTGAGAAAGGAGCGAGTGAAGCATACAAGCATGTTCATAAGGGAAACAATGCACGGTGTAAAACGTAAGTTTAAATTAAGTTTATAGAAACGCTCCCGCTGCGGATTGCAATAACATATTCGCGAGATAAAAGTTTAATGAGAAGACACGAGGTATAAACGAACCACACGCCGTGGCGCAATGTTAGGGGCAACAGTTTCAACCATTCTATGATCTGCTTCTCGCAACTGAAAGATGGCACATGGCGGATGTTAGCCGACTTGCTGACCGCAACGTTAGGGGCTTCAACTCTGGCGCTGACGATAGAGATTCGATTCACGAGAGGTGATGCAGTGAGTGTGTATGCCTGATGAGCCCAGAATTAGGGAGAAACACATGTCGCATACTCTTTGCATTATTTGAAAGTAAACTATTAAAACCATTCTATGATCAGCTTCTGGAAACAGAAAGAGGGCACGTGGCGGATGTAAGGCGACTTCCTGACCAACCACAAGCGTTACCTGGCAGGTAACCACCCATACAGTCAGATTGTGATTCAGAAAACGAATGCCATGAATGTAATTACCACGATCTACATACTGTCAAATAAACGAAACACACGCCATAGCGCGACAGCTGTGAAAAGCGAGGTTCAGAAAAAAACAGATCCTTAACAAATTGTTATTGGTATTTTTTCGATCCGTTTAAAAAGGTTTTCTTTTCTTATTAAAAAATTAAAAGCCGTACTTCGCCGCAACGAACCACGAGAATTTGGCTATATATATCTGCTTCTCGCAATTAAAAGAGGGCACGTGGCGGATTTTAGACGACTTCATGACCAAACTTAAGTGTTACCTGCCATGTAGGGTTACCACTTTTAATACAAAAAAATAAGGGACGCATACTGCAGCGGGTGCCACATCTCAGTGCCAACAGTTTGCAGTCTGTACTTAAAAGACCCGCCCTCCTCACTGGACAGTTAAAAAGACCAATCAAACTAACGATGACATCAAGTATTACGCAATCATAAGTAGGAAAGGAGGCATCTTCATAAAATGCGTGTGGGATGATTTGCATGAGACGCTGCTTTAAAAAAAATGATAAAAAAAATACGGGACAAATCCCGTCCCATATTGATTCAAAACGGGACGTGCAATTTCATTCTCAAATGCAGCTTGATTCCGTATTTTAAAGGACGGGTGGCAACCCTACAGTGCCAGGTAACCACCCATACAATCAGATTGTGATTCAGACTAGGAATGCAATGAATGTAATTACCCCGATCTACATACAAGGCGAAAGTCTTGCAACATTCAAAGATGATGGTTTGGGATAAGTACACCATACAACATAAAAGAGCTTATGAAGCCTTGAACCGAAAAAAGCAAGATCTCAGAGATCGTAAAAAAAAAATAGGAGGTAATGTCATTTTACTCGCTGTAGATTTTAGTCAAACATTACCAGTTATTCCACGAGGGAGACCAGCAGATGAACTCAACGCGTGTTTAAAATCCATGCTTCTCCCACGCTCGGTTATATGTCGCGTGTTCTCGGGTAGGTACACCAAAAAATGTATACATTTAAGCATGTAATGGGCAAACAAAAAATAAGGTATACCCGAAGGCACTGCAGTAGTACTTAATGTAACTTTACTTCTTAAATGTTAATGTTTTACTGTTTATACGCTTCTTATATGTTGTTCAAATTCTTTTATCAAAATACCAGTGACAGCGCAATGCACAATAACATGGAGTGAATACACCATACGCATCCGCCCACGGCCGCCCTGGTGTGCGCAGATAGGAGTTGATTCTACAATAAAATAAAATAAAGATAAAAAGAGTAATACAATCATCACCCATAAAGCGGATAGTAGACGTGACGTACTATATGTGTACCAGATTTCAAGTCAATAGGTGAAACGGTTTGCGAGCTACAGGTGATTTAAAATCCTGGACAGACACACAAATTGCCACGGTAGCAAATTACAGAAGAAGATTTTACTGTTTAATAATTTATATTTATATGAAATGTGCTTCTTATATATTACTTCATATTCTCATATGATAATGATGTTAATGTTTATATTGATTTCTATGTTATTGAAACTGCATGTATGTGTGTATATGTATGTATATATGTATATACTAGCAAAATACCCACACTTCGCAGCAGAGTAGTGTGTTAAAGAGGTTATGAAAAAAAAGGAAACATTTTAAAAATAAGGTAACATGATTGTCAATGTAATTGTGTTGTCATTGTTATAAGTGTTGCTGTCTTTTATATATATATATATATATATATTATATATATAATATACACACACACATAAACATTTATATACATATACATATATATACATATCTACATATACACATATCTACATATATATACACACATACATAAACACACACATAAGACTTATTGACTGAAACGGGCTTTCACAAAAAAAGTTAGGGCTTTGCTACAGGATACACCCTTCACAAGTTAAGCAAGTAAAAATAAAATATATATTTCTGTTTTATTTAAACCTTTTAAGTTCATATGCATAGCCCCATTTGGCTGTTTAATTTTTTTTTTCTAAAAATCAGAAACCCTCATTTATAAAAGTTTGCTGCAGATGACTTAACTGAAAATAAATGAATAGTTCCTATGTGTATAATACATATTTATCTATTTGACTTATGCCTTTATTCCACCAACTTACAACATCTGAGGTACAATTTGTTACATTACTTTTGTTTTTTGCAGCACAGGCAGGTGAAGTGACTTCCTCAGGGTCACACAGTGGTGTCAGTACCAGGATTTGAACTGACAAGCTCCGGGTTTACTGAAATATTACTGAAGAAAGAAAAAAAACGAAAACGGGCAAATGGGGCTATGCATACAAATGTCCATCCGTCCATTATCCAACCTGCTATATCCTAAATACAGGAGCCAATAAGCAGATATGTATATATATATATATATATATATATATATATATATATATATATATATATATGTGTATGTATGTATATATGTATGTCTATATATATATATATATATATATATATATGTAGGATATGTAAATTTGTATATGTATATATATGTTTATGTGGATGTGTATATACGTATGTATATGTAGATATGTAGATATGTAGATATATGTATATGTATATATATCTTTATGTGTGTGTGTGTGTGTGTATATTATATATATAAAAGACAGCAACACTCATAACAATGACAACACAATTACATTGACAATCATGTTACGTTATTTTTAAAATGTTTCCTTTTTTTTTTTCATAACCTCTTTAACACACTACTTCTCCGCTGCGAAGCGCAGGTATTTTGCTATATATATATATATATATATATTTTTATCTGTATGTGTATATATATATGTGTGTGTGTATATATATATATATGTATATATATATATATATGTATGTGTGTGTGTGTGTGTGTGTGTGTGTGTATGTATGTGTATATATATATGTTGATATGTGGATGCTGCGGTGGGTTGGCACCCTGCCCAGGATTGTTTCCTGCCTTGTGCCCTGTGTTGGCTGGGATTGGCTCCAGCAGACCCCCGTGACCCTGTGTTCGGATTCAGCGGGTTGGAAAATGGATAGATGGATGGATGGATATGTGGATGTGTATATGTATATATATGTATATATGTATATGTATATATATATGTTTATATGTGTGTGTGTGTATATTATATATATAAAAGACAGCAACACTCATAACAATGACAACACAATTACATTGACAATCATGTTACGTTATTTTTAAAATGTTTCCTTTTTTTTTTTTCACAACCTCTTTAACACACTACTTCTCCGCTGCGAAGCGCGGGTATTTTGCTATTTATCTATATATATAAAGGAGAGTTGGGATCCGAGAGACTGTGTTTGTGTGTTTGTGGAGGGATGGAGAGTTAAGGCGGGTGTTGGAGTCACGTGATCATCTCCCCTCCCATTCACCTCATTTCATTCACTTCATTTCGCTCCGAGCTGAGCTCCGCAGCTGGCACGGTCTTGCTGTTCTTGATTTGCTTTTCACATGGCCAATTATACGTTGCATGCTCAAGAGTAAGCTCAGCGCACAACTTGGTCATATTACAACCGGAGGGGCGAACTGACAACATGGTATACAAAGAGATCCTTAACAAATAATTATTGGTATAATTTCCCTCAGTTTATTATTTAAAATTTTAAAGCAGTACTTCGCCGCTGCGAAGCGCGGGTATTTTGCTATTATATATATATATATATATATATATATATATATATATATATATATATATATCTGTGAATGTATGTATGTATATATGTATGTCTATATTTATATCTATATATATATATATATATATATATATATATATATATATATATATATATATATATATGTAGATATGTAAATTTGTATATGTATATATATATATATATATGTATATGTGGATGTGTATATGTATATATATGTATATGTAGATGTGTGTATATGTAGATATGTATATATGTTTATGTATATATATGGTTACATAACCTCTTTAACACACTACTTCTCCGCTGCAAAGCGCGGATATTTTGGTATATGTATATATATATGTGTCTGTATGTGTATATATATATATATATTTATATATATATATATATGTGTGTATGTATGTATGTGTGTATATGTATGTGTATATATATATGTTGATATATGTATATATATATGTGGATGTCTATATGTATATATATATATATATATATATATATATATATATATATATATATATATATATATATGTAGATATGTGTATATGTAGATATGTATATAAGTATATATGTTTATGTACATATATGTTTACATAACCTCTTTAACACACTACTTCTCCGCTGCGAAGCGCGGGTATTTTGCTAGTATATATATATATATACATACACACACACACACATATATATTCATAGCATTCGTAGTCTGAAACACAATCTGATTGTATGGGTGGTTACCTACCAGGTAACGCATATGGTTGGTCTGCAAGTCAGCAAACATCCACCACACTCTCTCAGTTGCGAGAAGCAGATCATATATATATATATATATATATATATACATATATATATATATATATATATATATATATTAATAAAAGGCAAAGCCCTCACTGACTGACTCACTGACTGACTGACTGACTGACTGAATGACTGACTCACTCATCACTAATTCTCCAACTTCCCATGTAGGTAGAAGGCTGAAATTTGGCAGGATCATTCCTTACAGCTTACTTACAAAAGTTAGGCAGGTTTCATTTCAAAATTCTACGTGTAATGGTCATAACTGGAACCTGTTTTTTGTCCATATACTCTAACGGAGGAGGCGGAGTCACGTATCGCGTCATCACGCCTCCTACGTAATCACGTGAACTAAAAACAAGGAAGACATTTACAGCACGAGTCAAACGCGGGAATGAAGGTAAATGACGTTAATTTTTGAGTGTCTTTTAACACATGTGCAATTAAACGTGTGCATTTACGGGGTGATTTCTCAGGCTTAAAAGCTCGCCTTTTATTAAAAAGATAAATGCAAACTGTTTTCATTCTGAAGGGCACAAACCACGTTGGATTTCAGCCGTTAAACAAGCAAAAATGTCGGTACACCAGATAAATAAGCACAACATATTATCAGTTGTATTGTATGCTAACAATACATAAAGAAATGTGTTAATCGTTAACTAATATTATGGGATGGTGTTTTTCGACTCGCGCCTTGATTTAAACGATTGCATTTCTTGGTGGGTTTGCGTAGCTTATTGTCAATATCTTTACAGCTCTTTTTAAGACTTAATTTAAAAAGGTTTTCTTTTCTTCTTAATAAAAATTTAAAAGCAGTACTTTGCCGGTGCGAAGCGCTCACTTCACTCCTTTTCGGGAATCGAACCTCGGACGTCAGCGCTAGAGACGAAGCCCCTAAAATTGCGCCATGGCGTGTGGTTCGTTTATTTGACAGCATGTAGATCGGGGTAATTACATTCACGGCATTCTCAGTCTGATTCACAATCTGATTGTATGGGTGGTTACCTACCAGGTAACGCTTATGGTTAGCCAGCAAGTCAGCTCGAAGTGATCACTCGAGTAAAGGCAGCTTCACAAAAAAACAGATCCTTAACAAATTGTTATTAGTATATTTTCTCTCAATTTAAAAAGGTTTTCTTTTCTTCTTGATAAAAATTTAAAAGCAGTACTTCGCTGGTGCGAAGCGCAGGGATTTGAGCGACTGACGCATACAGACATATTCATGAGTGCAGGTACTTCGGAAAGAAAGCACCGTGTAAACCTAAAGTTTAAATTAAGTTCATAGACCTACAAAAGGTTGCCATTGATTTGAGGCAAGATTGCTTTTCTCCTGTACAACTATACGTTGCATTCTCAAGAGTGTGCTTGACAATGTGGTATGCAAACAGAACTATAACAATCGTAAAAAAAGAAGAAAAAAAAAGCGAAGAACCCTTGTATTTAATAAAAAGGCTTTTTCCTTAGCGTTCTTTTATAAAACAGCGGAAAAGCTGTGTTAAGGCTGCTTCACAAAAAAACTGATCCTTAATATATATATATATATATATATATATATATATATATATGTATATATATATATATATATATGTATGTCTATATATATATATATATATATATATATATATATATATATATATATATATGTAAGCTTATAAGTACTGCCTTACTTCTCTTTAAGAAAGGAATATGTAATGATACTTGATTTAAACGATTCCATGTCTTGGTGGGTTTGCGTAGCTTATTATCAATATCTTTACACCTGTTTTTAAGACTTATTGACTGAAACGGGCTTTCACGAAAAAAGTTAGGGCTTTCCTACAGGATAAACCCTCCACAAGTTAAGGAAGTAAAAATAAAGGTATATATTTCTGTTTTATTTAAACCTTTTAAGTTCGTATGGATAGCCCCATTTGGCTGTTTTAGTTTATTTTTTCTTTCTTCAGTAATATTTAATCTCCTTAAAGAAAAAGAACATATGCATTTTACTTTTTTTGTATCTCTTTAGTAATATTTTACTGTAAAAGGATAACCAGTATTTAAACCTTTTATGTTACTTTATAAAGTTATTTTACTCAATGTTGAAAAATTAATAAGAAAGCTACATATTTTGGCAGCTGCTGCTTTAATTTTCAATGAAATGAAAAAAGCTCTCCAAGAGAAAACCTCAATGAAGAAGAAACAGTTTGCACTATCTAAAAAGGAGAAACCCTCATTTATAAAAGTTTGCTGCAGATGACTTAACTGAAAATAAATGAATAGTTCCTATGTGTATAATACATATTTATCTATTTGACTTATGCCTTTATTCCAGCAACTTGCAACATCTGAGGTACAATTTGTTACATTACTTTTGTTTTTTGCAGCACAGGCAGGTGAAGTGACTTCCTCAGGGGGTCACAGTGGTGTCAGTACCAGGATTTGAACTGACAAGCTCCGGGTTTGCTGAAATATTACTGAAGAAAGAAAAAAAAACGAAAACGGGCAAATGGGGCTATGCATACAAATGTCCATCCATCCATTTTCCAACCCGCTATATCCTAAATACAGGAGCCAATCCCTGCCAACACAGGGCACAAGGCAGGAAACAAACCCCGGGCAAGGTGCCAGCCCACCGCAGGGCGCAACACACCCACACACACCCACACACCAGGGACAATTTAGAATCCCCAATGCACCTAACCTGCATGTCTTTGGACTGTGGGAGGAAACCGGAGTACCCGGAGGAAACCCAGACAGACACGGGGAGAACATTCAAACTCCACGCAGGGAAGCGAACCCGGGTCTCCTAACTGGCACCTTTCACTGTGCCACCATGCCGCCCGCATACAAACTTAAAAGGTTTTAATAAAACAGAAATATATACCTTTATTTTTACTTCCTTAACTTGTGGAGGGTGTATCCTGTAGCAAAGCAAAGTTTTTTCATGAAAGCCCCTTTCAGTCAATAAGCCTTAAAAACAGGTGTAAAGCTAAACTTGCAGCACCACTATTCAATTACACTTGCCTAACGCCTCTCCTAAGGGGACATACTGTGGGATCTGGGCATCAGTCAAAGCACCAATCACAGGCCCGATTAGAAAGCGGGAAGCTGTGATTTGTCGTCTCCCTCCCATGTAACAATCACAGCCCGTGTTACAACGCACTATGTATGTATGTATGTATATATGAAGAGGATGGATGGATGGATGGATGTATATGTGTGTGTTTATGTATGTGTGTATATGTATGTGTATATATATATATGTTGATATGTGTATATATATGTGGCTGTGTATATGTATATACTGTATATATATATATATATATATATATATATATATATATATATGTATATATGTATATATATGTATATGTAGATATGTATATATATGTATATATGTATATGTATATATATGTTTACATAACCTCTTTAACACACTACTTCTCCGCTGTGAAGCGCGAGTATTTTGCTATATATATATATATATATATATATATATATATATATATATATATATATATATGTCAATGTATGTATATATGTATATATGTATGTCTATGTTTATATATATATATATCTGCATATGTATATATATGTGTATATATATGTACATATGTATATATATATGTAGATGTGTAAATTTGTATTTGTATATATATGTATATGTGGATGTGTATATGTATGTATATATATATGTATATGTAGATATGTGTATATGTAGATATGTACTGTATATGTATATATATGTTTACATAACCTCTTTAACACACTACTTCTCCGCTGCGAAGCGCGGGTATTTTGCTAGTACATATATATATGAAAGAGAAGGTCTTTGATACGGTTTGCATATTTGCAGCTGGAGATCCACAAAGGGAGAAAAAATGAATCACGTATCATAAAGTAGTTTTTATTCCTGAGCTTTCAACCCCTGCCAAGGGTCTTCATCAGAGGATAATGCTTAGACTTACAAAAATCAAAGGCAATATATAGCAACACATTACGTGGAGGGGGTGGGGGGGGGTGGCTAAGTCAGTGTGATCAGGGGGTAATTGGGTGTACAGTTTATTTATTATGACACATATACACATATATACATACATATATATACATACATACATACATACATACATATACATGTGTATATATATATGTATATATATATATATATATATGTCACACACGTGCGCTTAGAAGACATCCAGCAAGCCCTAAGGTGAGTGATATTACAAAAGGCAAAAGGTTGATTGTGTGTACTAATCCCGCTCTTTCTATTTCTACAGAACCAAACAAGACAAATAATCCAAATGTCCGCTTACCTATAATACTTCCGGTTTTCCAAAATGGCCAACATACATCCCAGAATACCATCGATGATGTCACTTCCGGCTCCCCTGTAATGATGTGACTTCCAGCCTCTGATGATGATGTCACTTCCGGCTCTCCACAATGACATCACTTCAGTCGATCTGCTTTGTTGTCATTTCCAGTCAAGGCATTTCCTGCCACCATCTTGTATAAAAACACCATGTAAATGTCCACACTCTGTTGGTTTTTTGATCCAAATTTCATTATTTTTGCATTTAGTCTGGCGGACATTATATGGGGTAATTCCCTAACTCTTCTTGAAGTGATCCGTGTGATTTCTTCTTATTACAATATATATATATTGTCACACACATGTGCATTGGAGGCAGCTAAAGGGCCCGAAGGAGGATAATTCCACACCAGGGGGTTTAGTTGTGCGCTATTCCTTTCTCTCTTTCCACTGCAGACTAAGTACAGGAAATTCCAACTGGCCGTGACGACGTCACTTCCGGCCCCAGCCCCGATGACATCGCTTCCTCTGCCTTCCTTTAAAACCATCCATCTTTGCCTCATCCGAGCCGGTTCTGTTTTGGACTCCAATCTGTACATAATTGTGCAATCAATTTACCATTTTGCATTTCAGGTGTACGGGATGCTGCCCCAAACCTTTTTGTGGCTCTTCTTTGACAAGTGACGTCGTCGGGACCGGGACTGGAAGTGACATCATCTGGGCCAGGCAGAATTTCCTGTAGCTGGTCTGTAGTGGAAAGAGAGAAAGGATTAGTGCACTTTGCCACCCCCTGGTCTGGCATGGAAAATGACCATCCTTCGGACTCTTTAGCTGCCTCCCATGTGCATGTGTGTGGCTATATATATATATATATATATATATACCGTATGTATCTACATTTTACCTGGGCATACGTACATGGCAACTCATTGAGTAGAAACAGTTTGATGTTATTAAATTCAGTGAAAAGATGCAGAAGCAAATCAAACAGTCCATAGCGGTTTCCGTTGATTTAGGATGTAGACGAAGTTCTTGATTCCTGACTGTGATTGTTTGACCAAGTGACACAGACGAGAGCAAAATTAAAAACTCTTACGATTAGGAGAAAAATAAACCTCTGGAGGACCAGTGTCGGAAGATGGAAACGAGCAAATCAAATAGTTAGGTCCGATGGTGATGTCTCACTCCTCTTATCAAAAATCCCCATAACTGCAGAATCACCTGAGAATTTCTATAAGTGACCTGAGCCACTGTTATATTCCTAGTCTGAGGTGTACCAAGGGAAGTGTAAAGCAGTCAGACCTGTTCCTTGTGGTGCTCCAGTGTTGCTCTCACAGTCCATGAATCTCACAAACTGCAGCCTACCTGACAGGTAGTCCATCATCCAGGACACCACGGGCTCCTCCACCTGCCTATCCCTGCGCTGACCCCTTAACAGGGATGGCTGGATGGTATTGAAGGCACTGGAGAAGTCAAAACACATCATCCTCGCAGGGTTGCCAGCTTTGTCCAGCTGAGATGAAGCCTTGTGGAGCAGACAGATGATTGACTCTTCCATTCCAGTCTTTGTCCGATAGGCCAACTGCAGTAGGTCCAGGTGGTCTACCACAAGAGGACTCTTATAGTCCAGGACCAGCCTTTCAAAGGTGTTTATAATGTGAGATGTAAGAGCCACTGGTCTGTAGTCATTAGGTGAAGAGGTTCCCACCTATCAATGCAGGATGTTTTCCACAGCAGTGGCCCTTTCTGAAGCCTTGGGGATGGAGTGAGCAGGTGACAGAGAACACCACAAGCATTAAGAACTCGAGGACTGACTCCATCGGGTCCCATGGCTTTTTCTTGTGCGTAGCTTCAGTTGTCTCCTTATTTGGTCTTCAGCTATGGAAGCCCAGAGGTGGGCTTGTCCCTGGCCATTCTAGTTGATGTGGTAGCAGTTGTTGATGTAGTAGGGATGGTCATTGAGAGAATTAATGAATCCTCTCTTTCACCAAATCCCTAACAATAAACCCAAATCATAGTCATAAACTTGCAATAAAATTATTTTTAAGTATAAATCGAAGGGGGGAAAAAATTAAAGTCACACACCAAGGACACCTTTTGTTTTTATTTGCAAATTCAAATGACCAGAAAATGCATGCTACCAACCTTTACACCGCTTTCCCTGCTATCCTTATGTTTTTATTTTAATTTAAACAGAGTTACATGTATCAAAGTGGGGGATTTGATGTGAATTGTAATTATGCCTAATTATGCCTACCGTCGGTGGGCTGTTAGATGATTCGGTCTTGCATGTTGCCTAAATCAGTTTTTGATATGTGCTAATTCTGGGGTTTTGGGCCTCATTTACCGAGGAATAACAGGTGGGGTGGTAAACAAAGCTGTACTCTAATGGTGATTTGATTAGTCAGACAGATAGTTTTGCTGCTGTACTTTGGAATTAAATGTAAGATCCTCCCCCCCACACCACTGTTGGGATATATCTGTTTGTAAAAATCCATTCCTTTTCCAAAAAACATTCCAATTATTTTCAAAAGCGATGTTTTTGGCTTTGCTTTCAGTTGATAACAAGCATCGAACGGCAACACATAATCTTGGTAAAGGGCCAGACGCAATTAAAATCTAAAATTACGGCTTTTGGATTTATCTTTAATACCTCAGATTGCCATAAAGAGCTATCGTTAGTGCCAAAAAAAGAGAAAGTGGACACAACATTGTTGGTTGTTTAGCCCTAATTTTGTAAACATTGGCACCCATGAAGTATTTAACTGCAATTTCTAGATTTGCATACTGTAGTTTGAATTTCTAACATTCCGCATTATGAAATTGCCACTTATGAGCGCTTTCTAATGGTCTTCCTCAATAAACGTGATACTGAGTGCTGAGCACAGGTTCCCGGTCCAAATTGGTGACCCAGATGCTAAAGGACTACGTTGTGACTTTCTATGCCTCAAACTTTGGCCGCAATCAAGGTCAATTCCATGTCCCAGATAGATAGATAGATAGATAGATAGATAGATAGATAGATAGATAGATAGATAGATAGATAGATAGATAGATAGATAGATAGATAGATAGATAGATAGCGTAGTTGGCAAGATTAGATAGATAGATAGCGTAGTTGGCAAGATTAAATAGATAGTGTGAGGGATGGCCGGCCATTTACTCAGGCCAATACCCCCAGGCCGCTAGATGGAGCCCTCCCTGTAGCATGGAAGTGCCCTGAAGACCAGCAGGGAATTATGGACAATGGAGTTTTTATTCCCAACCCTGCTGGACACCGTGGGGCCCACCAGAGGACACTGCAGGGAGGCTCAAGGACTTATACGTGCCCTATAACCCGGAAGCACATCATAATCATATGACCAGAGGGAACGTCGTGTTTCCGGGTTGAAAAGAAGGACTTTTTATCTGACCCGGAAGTAAGATGGGAAACACTTCCGGGTCAGGGAATATAAAAGGACGATGGGAAATCCCAGACGTTGAGCTGAGCTGGGTGGAAGGGTGGCAACGCGTCTGGGAGTGGAGGATTGGTTATTGTTTATTGGAATTATTATTATTTGAGTATTGTGGAGTGGAGGGTGCTTTGTGCACATTTATTATTATTATTATTATTAATAATAAACTATTATTTGGACTTTTATCTGGTGTCTGACGTCTAGTCTGAGGGTTCAAGGGGTCACGGAGACCGTAATCTGTCACAATAGATAGATAGATAGATAGATAGATAGATAGATAGATAGATAGATAGATAGATAGATAGATAGATAGATAGATAGATAGATGCCACGTGTAGAGGAGCCTCTTGGCACTATTGGCACTCAGTGGCAGTCTCCAGTGTGTCCCACTATCTATTACAATAGAATAGGACTGTGAACTCGGATAAAGCACAAAAATTAATTCATAAATAGCGTAGTATTTAATTATATTAGTAAGCACTTAGTATAAAAAAAAAGTTCTGAGACATCACTATAAATGAAATCCAAGAACATCCTTTATTTTCTTCCTCTTCTTTCAGCTGTTCCCGTTAGGGGTTGTCACAGCGGATCATCATGCTCCATATCTTCCTGTCCTTGTCATCTTTCTCTGTTACCTCCATCACCTGCATGTCATCCCTCACCACATCCATAAACCTTCTCTTGGGCCTTCCTCTTCTCCTCTTGACTCACAGGTCTATCCTTAGCATCCTTCTCCCAACATACCCAGCATCTCTCCTCTGCACACGTCCAAACCAACACAATCTCGCATCCTTTATTTTCACCAAGCTTAAATATTAAAGTAGATGAGGGCTTACAAGAGTCATCCTCCAGTTTTACACCAGTATGTAATATTCTGGAAGAGGGGGGATATAGCCTTCGAAACCTATGACCTCCCCAGGAGTTGAAACAACCATGGACTTTAACCGTGTAGGAGACTTTAGCTCCAACTGAGAGGACTTGAACCCCTTGTCCTTATTCTGAGTCAACTTTAACCCCTCATCTTTGCTCTGAAGGGTCTTTACCCTTTCCGGATGAGACTTTAACTCCTCTTCTTCACCTGGAATCTGGGCAGGCACCTTTGCCTCCCCTTATCATTGTGCTGGCTCTTTTTCTTCAGTGTATCCATTGCTCTAGGGATGAGGCTGTGGTAGCCTTTTGTCCTCTGAATCCGTAGGATTCATATCGACACGAGACAGTTTTCCCTGAATACTTTCCTTTTCTACCTGAGACAACACCTCCAATTTATTTCATTTAACTTCCGTCCTGCAAACTGATTTATATATGCGCTCTTTTTACTTTCTCACATATGAAGCATAGTGAAAGTATTGTAATCATCCAGAAATTCGATTTCAAGATTTTGATGACTCTCAATGTTTTAGACCTTCCTGAGCCAGATTTACTTTCTTGTAGGGAAAGTACTGTAATCGTCCAAAAATTTGACCTTGAGAGTTTGATGAATCTCGATGTTTTAGACCTCCCTGAGTCCGATTTAGTTTCTTGTAAGGAAAGTATTGTAATCGTCCAGAAATTCAACCTCGGGATTTTGGTGAATTTCAATGTTTTAGACCTCCCTGAGTCCAATTTAGTTTCTTGTAAGGAAAGTATTGTAATCGTCTAGAAATTCAACCTCGGGATTTTGGTGAATCTCGATGTTTTAGACCTCCCTGAGATCCGATTTACTTGTGCAGTTCTTCAAAAATACTCCATAAATAATCCTTAAAAAAATTAAAACCAGGCTAAAATGAGACTATACAACAGTCTTTGGGCCAGATGAGCTGAGCCCAACTCCTTCCAGATCTCCCCACCTCACCAATGGCTCGCTCAACTGGAGGTCCTCTCACTACTGAACCCCATCTTGGCTGCCTCTTTCTGCCAGACTGCTTGGGGTCAGTTGTCCTCTCACCCTCCTTCTCACACATGCAGTCATCCCTCGGATTCCAGGAGAGGACGCCACCTCAATCATACCCACTCCTCAACACAATCAGTGGGTATCATCCATCCCTAGAGTGCCGTCGCTGGATCCCTGACCGTACTGACCTCTCTTTCCCACATCAGCTGGATGGCTGCCCCACTCTCGCCTTTCTTTCCTCTTTCGATTCTGTTCTGGCCGGTACTTATACAGCTCCGTGGGCGCAGCATCTCAATCACTCAATGCAGGAAGCCGATGAAGCAATTGATAACGATTGCACTCTCACGTACAGGCTCGTCTCCCCCCAATTTCCTCGTCAACCCCCAGCAGCTGCATGAGCGCGCCCACAGAGACTGACACGGCCAATGAATTATTTAAAAACCTGGCCATTCTTTCGAAGCCACAGACCTGCTATACCACAGAGATGCGGGATGCGTTTGCAACATCAACTATCAAAGTCGGATCATGAAGCCAGTTCAGGATGGGAAGAATACCTTTATTGACATGTATGTGGAGTCACTCTGTAAAATTTAACTGACTTAGAGATGCTAGTAACATTTCTTTGTCAGTTGCAGAAGAACATGATTAGTTTCATTTCTCATGTTCTTGCTAGCTGCTGATAAACAAGACCCTAGGAGTCAGGATTCTGCTACACTCGTTTGTACTGCTTCTCTTGTCCTTGTGCTAAAGTAGCAGCGGGACTGGGTCACAGATCAAGATTCTTTCTTAGAGTGCTAAAGGCAAAAGCTAACAGTTAACAAGGACCAAGGTCATTCAGTTTAACTCTTTCGGAGCGGATGTCGACTTTTGTCGAAAATTCAGGTTGTAGAGGATGGTAATCAGCTGTAAACTGTGACAAAACCCGCTGTTATGTTTTAGTTCGACTCTCTTTAAAGTTAGCTCTGTTGATTTGATTGAGAGTTCTTGCTCGTGCGTAAGTAGCAAAGAGCAAACAACCCCTCACATGGCATCAACGACCGATGAGAGACTAAAGCGAACGCACAAAGCAAAATACTCTGTGGTTGATGTTTTGCGTGTTGTATCGCCGTTTCGGACTCTGAGTTGTCGGATTTTGATGTAAGTGATCTGGAGATCGAAAACAAAAGTGAAGGGACCAGTGTCAGCTGATCATGGCGCTGAAAATGTCCGTGTAGCTAATGCACCTACACCAACCTTCGCCCGGGAGGACCACCTCAATGATGACAAGCCAGATTGTGTCCCACTGCGACCTCCACTACTACTACTGCTGCGCGAAAACAGCCAGGCAGCTCGCCCATCACATATTCCCGCTGGTCATTGAGCTGCTGCCAGTGTCACCAAATGGGCGCCAACCACAGCTGCGACATGCAGCAAAAGACGTCTTATATTGATTTCTTTGTGAAACTATTGCTTTGTGTGCTTTTCAGAAAACTGGAAAAAATATTCAGCCCTCAAAGAGTTAATCAATATATACTGTATATACTCACGTATAAGTCGGGTCTTGAACCCGAAAAATCGATCATAAAATCAGACCCCGACTTATACGCCCGTTCAAAAATGTGACTCTTAATTTTTTTTACATCTTCTTGCCTCCTCCAATCTCACATCAGTTTCTCAGACGTATCGAATTTTGTTGCAGCAGTGCAGTTACCAATTTCTTTTCACTACTTCAACGACATTTAATTTAAAACCAGCCTCATATTTTCTTCTGATCGTAGATAAGGGATGCTCTTACAATAAAGGTGTATGAGGGTGTGAGATATACAAAACACAAATCACTGTAAATGTTTCTTCGGAATAGTTTGGGCACAATAGAGAGAGACAGAGAGAAGTTAGGAGCACCCGTACCCACATAGAAATAAAAGGCCTAGTGCTCAGTGGTTAATCTCTCAGGTGGGTGTTAGCGTATCATAATCTCTTGGACCAATAGTGTGAGTTTTTCGCATTTGATTTATACGACTGACATTATAAAATACCAGAAATTATACAGTAAAATCAAGTCCCAAATTATCCACGGGAGAACTTATCCACGAGTATATACGGTAATCAATTTGTGAATATCACATTTATCAGTATAAAAATAAACTTTCACATGAGCTGCTGACTTTCACCAAGTGGAGACTATTGAGACTGAAGCCAAATCAGAACTGGTCAAAAAACTCCAAGCAAATTGAGACAATCACAGTTTTTGGTTTGCCTAGTGGTTATTATGCCTCACAGTAAGGAGACCTGGGTTCGCTTCCCGGGTTCTCCCTGCGTGGGGTTTGCATGTTCTCCCCGTGTCTGCGTGGGTTTCCTCCCATAGTCCAAAGACGTGCAGGTTAGGTGCATTGGCGATCCTAAATTGTCCCTAGTGTGTGCTTGGTGTGTGGGTGTGTGTGCCCTGCGGTGGTTTGTTCCTGCCTTGCGCCCTGTGTGGGCTGGTATTGGCTCCAGCAGACCCCCGTGACCCTGTGTTAGGATATAGCAGGTTGGATAATGGATGGATGGATAGTGTTTATTAAGAAACAAACCTCAAAATGGCCCGGGTATGTGTCTTGTGAGGTTGTTTAGTTCAATAATATTTTACAGTAAGATCAAGTGCTTTCCGTCCTCTGATTCAGAATAAATTCATCTTTCCAGCAAGGTCAGGATAGAATAGTATGAAACATACAAGGTGAAAAAGTGTTGAAACAGAAAAAACAAAAGGAATTTGTAGCATTTTTATTGAAAACCAACTCAAAACGTATGTGTTGAAATGATCTGAATAAAAAGATCATGAAAACCACAAGCTCTTTTGTTATGAAACAAGCAGACAAGTACAAGTCTGTGCGGAAATGTATGCAGTTGGAAGCCCAGTTTGCTGTAGAAACCAAAAGTTGTAAGCTACAAAAGATTGCAACAGCCGACCCCTTACCCAGACCGGCCACAAAACTACCAAGATTATTCCTTGGATCACCTGAAGCTGTTTGCTCTAATAACAAGCCATACTGCTTACAAGTTGTCTTACTTTTCCCAACACGACGAAATAACCAGAAAACAGCAACAGATATGTAAAATCAAACACGGATATATTGTAAATGGAAAAGACAAACAAATATTCAATAATAGTGGGCGGCATGGTGGCGCAGTGGTAGTGCTGCTGCCTTGCAGTTAGGAGAACCGGGTTCGCTTCCCGGGTCCACCCTGCGTGGAGTTTGCATGTTCTCCCCTTTCCTCCGGGTGCTCAGGTTTCCTCCCACAGTCCAAAGACAGGCAGGTTAGGTGGATTGGTGATTCTAAATTGGCCCTAGTGTGTGCTTGGTGTGTGGGTGTGTTTGTGTGTGTCCAGCGGTGGGTTGGCACCCTGCCCGGGATTGGTTTCTGCCTTGTGCCACATTTGAGTAATGAGAAGAGAAACAGAAGAGGTGAGGGTTAGTATCCAATTAGAACTATCATGTTACTTTTAGTGCTAATGACTAACAACAGAGATGCAGTCTGTACAGCTAATAGCAGATAAATATATATTGTCACGCACGTGCACATGGGAGGCAGCTAAAGGGCTCAAAAAAGGATAATTCCATGCCGGACCAGGGGGTGGCAGAGTGCACTAATCTTTTCACTTTTTCCTTTGCAGACCAACCAGGGGAAATTCTGCCTGGGCTCAATGATGTCAATTCCAGTTCTGGACCCGATGACATCACTTCCTGCCCGGATGATGTCATTTCCCCTGCCCAGCTTTAAAACTGCCAAGTTTTGTCTGTCCCCCCAGTTCTGTTTTGGACTAATGTCTGTCAAGACCATTCAACTCAATCGTTGCACTTTTGACAGGCGCCAAACCTTTTTGCTGTGGTGCCTGAATCATTTCACAGTGGCGTAGTCGGCAGGATGTTTGACTCCACGAGGAACCGGGAGCATGAACTGACAACTGAACTCCAGCCCTTCGGGGTCCAATTGGGAAAGTACTGTACCCGAGTGGCCGAGTGTGGAGTGTGTGTTGTGGGTTGAAAGGATCAGGTTGCAAGCTCAATCTCGGGGGTCAGTATTAAATACAGTCCACAGGGAGAGTGCATGGTCGGCTAACAGAATAGAGCCATGCTGGAAGGGGGAAATGCACTCTGCCACCCCCTGGTCCGGCATGGAATGATCCTTTTTTGAGCCCTGTATCTGCCTCCCATGCACACATGTGTGATAGTATATAAAACATCTGACCTACAGAAGTTTAGGATGACTTTCAAGGGGACTGAATACTTTTGCACGTCACTGTAAATTTATTGTACTAGCCAACCCGCGGCATAGCATATGCCGCATAACTATGTATTGATGGGTGAACACTTCCTGAAAGACACAGTTGTCCAAATGGAGTTGGTTTTGAGGATATGACTGTAGGTGAATGAAAAGATATAACTCTGGAGAGGGCAACATACAATAGAGCGTTTTACATGCTGCATACAGCGATTCACATTGAAGTATAGACACTGCTAAGACCATGGAATACCCCTCGCAAACTGTTTTCAACGCTGCATACAGCGATTCACATCCGCGACAAACAAATTGTTTTACACACTGCATACAGCGATTCACATCCGTGACATGATTTTTCTTAGATGGTCCTGGCGCGTCCACCCTCGCCCTCGAAGCATACACACTGCCTGGTCATGTGCCCGGTCGCAAGAGCAACTGACAGAGACCCACCCACCAACTATAAGACCATGGGATACCCCTTGGAAACTGTTTTACACGCTGCATACAGCGATTCACATTCACGACAAACAAACTGTTTTACACGCTGCATACAGCAATTCACATCCGTGACAAACATGCCTCTTCTTCGGTAGTCCTGCTGCGTCCACCCTCATTCTCGAAGCATACACACCGCCTGGTCATGTGCCCGCTCGCAAGAGAAACTCACAGAGACCCGCCCACCAACTGTCGGTTGTGTATCATAACCGAAAAGAATACAGTGGAACCTTGGTTCACGACCATAATTCGTTCCGAAACTTTGGTCGTAAACCGATTTGGTCGTGAACTGAAGCAATTTCTCCCGTAGGATTGTATGTAAATACAATTAATCATTTCCAGACTGTACGAACTGTATGTAAATATATATTTTAAGTTTTTAAGCACAAATATAGTTAATTAAACGATAGAATGCACAGCGTAATAGTAAAGTAAATGTAAAAACATTGAATAACACTGAGAAAACCTTGAACAACAGAGAAAACTAACACTGCAATAGTTTGCGCTAGTAACACTTTATTTTTTAATGAGTTTTAAGCACAGGGACAAAAAATGAACATTTGAAAAAATCCGTAATTTAATAAACCACCAAGAAAAGTAACATTGTGACAAATGCACACTACGAACCGATCGCTGTAAACAGAAGTGAAAACAAAATCAAGCCCAGTGCATTCTTTAACTGCCTTCCTACCTTATGAGTCCAGTCCCCTCTCTCTCGCGCTGCCTGTGTGTGTGCCTCTGTCTCTCTCTGGTGCTGCCTGTGTGTGAACCGAGGTTCCACTGAGGTTGACTAATGAAAAGTCAACGTGGCTCAGAGGTGCATGTGGAGTCTAGCAGAGATGAACGTGAATGACGCCCGGTGTTGTGAGTTGCTGAGTCCGAGTTGATGGGCGTGGCTCGGCGAGTTGTTGTCGTATCCAATGACGTCGTGTTTTGTGAGTTGCTGCATCCGAGTTGGTGGCCGTGGCTCTGCGAGTTTTCGTCATATCTAATGGTCTTAGAGTTGGTGGGTGTGGCTCCTTCCTGCGTGCTTTCATGGGTGTCTGGCTTGCACTGGCGGCGGCTTAGTGAATTATATATATAGATAGTGTGGCACACCGATCGCCCGTGTATTAGCAATGTCAGAAGCACATGAGGCGTCACGTGTTAGTAGGAGAAGTAGAAAAAGATACCCTATAGAGCAAGAAGAAAGACACGAAGGAGTGTATTCAGAGGAAAAGGAAAGGAATGAAAGTTAGGTGAGGCCCAAGCGGGTCGAAGGAAGTAGCATTTCAAAATCTGGGAGGCGTCCCAGTGACTCAGACTTTGGGCAGCTGTGCAGCGAAGCTCATATAACGGACCGAATGAATAATTGAAAGTAACACTGCTCCGGTCTGACTCATTTGGAGGGTCATTACGACGTGTACACAGCGCAGGCAGTACATATTAACACGGTGCACTCACACTCCACAGGATGTATTTTTAGTCACGCCACTCAAATCGCCAGGATGGCCTGATGCCAAGTTAAGCGGTGGTTCTTATCTTGCAGCTGATGTTGTTAGGACTGAATCTTAAATTAGAATAAGCAGGATCAGAAAGTGCATTGCTGGGCAGACGTTGTTTAAAATATTGAGGTAAATTAATAAATCCATCCGTTCATAACTAAATGTCCTGTGAAGAACTGGCGCCTGACTGGCTTTCTGTAGAGATAGACAATGTCACACGATAGCCGCGTTTCCATTGCAGTTAAAATAGAAGCGACACTTCTGAAAAGTCAACAAAACACGTGTTTCCACTGAGTGATTTTGATGAGAATAAATTTTGTTTTATCACCAGAAATTAGAAATGAGAGCTGATATGATGGATGCTGGTCCTGTTATTTCAACTGCGTCTACAATCGCCATGTTCGTTTTTAATTGGAGGCGACGAGAGCGAGGGAATACAATAAAGGGAAGGCAAACTCCCCATACTTAAAAGAGGCCGCATATTAGAGATCTTCTCTGAAGTCGTCTGTGGTGTTTTACTGAGGAACTGTGGGTATAAAATTTTCAGATGAGCAGCTCAGCGTTAATAAAATTATGTCTTGTGTCCCCTGCCATAGCATACACGAGGGAGCCAGTCTCAAATGAGAAGCGCATAGCCTTCGTGCTTTATAGACTGGCTGCCTGTGCGGAGTGCAGGGTTGTCGCCGAGACTTTTGGTGTGAGTGAAACCACCGCCCACTGTTGTGTATAGTGGGGTATTGTCAGGCCCTATGCTCCAAATGAATGAGGCAATACATCACTTTACCTGATGTGGAAGAGGCCCGGCTTTGTTCACAGTACAATTACAAGGCACACAAAATAATAATAATAATTCTTTGCATTTATATAGCGCTTTTCTCACTACTCAAAGCGCTCAGCAATTGCAGTTTAAGGGCCCTGCTCAAGGGCCCAACGGAGCAGAGGCCCTATTGGCATTTACAGGATTTGAACCGGCAACCTTCCGATTGCCAGTGCAGATCCCTAGCCTCAGAGCCATCACTCCACCTCCACCAAAATAGATGGTGTATCCTGCCATCGACGGCTCACATGTCCCTATTCGTGCACCAGGTGACGGGTATCGGGATTACGTTAACAGGAAAGGCTGGACAACTATTGTTTTGCAGGCGATCGTTGACGACAGATCGATGATGAGGGAGGTTTTTGTGTTGTGTTAGTGCTCATGATGCTGCTGTAATCGCCACATCCCATTTGCACAGCTATTTGAAAATTGACGTCATGTCATGTGACCTTCTAACGGCCAACTCAATCTCCCTAACCGGCAGCTACACCACCAAGACCTGAGGCCTAGCAAGCTGAGGAACATTAGACCCGACAAGCCATACTTCTTCCAAATAAATTTCCCCAATTGATGCTGAAATATAAGCCAAAAGACAAACAATATGTAAAATAGTAAAGTGAGTATATCCAAACAACCATTATCCAACCCGCTATATCCTAAGTACAGGGTCACAGGGGTCTGCTAGAGCCAATCCCAGCTTACACAGGGCGCAAGGCAGGAAACAAACCCCGGGCAGGGTGGCAGCACACTGCAGGGCATACACTAGGGACAATTTAGAATCGCCAATGCACCTAACTTGCATGTCTTTAGTCTGTGGGAGGAAACCCACACAGACACGGGGAGAACATGCAAACTCCACGCAGGGAGGACCCAGGAAGCGAACCCAGGTCCCCAGGTCTCCCAACTGCGAGGCAGCAGCGCTACCCACTGCGCCACCGTGCCACCTTCCATAATCTCATTCCTTCTGTAAACCTGCAATTATTTCACATGCAAAAATGTGACAGATGCGTTCAATTCTTCCTTACTTTTCTCACTGACCTGAAAAGCTGACTTCACGGGAGGCAAGACGCAGTCAGAGGCTGCAGACATTTTCAGCTCTTCATTAACCCGTCTTACCGTTTATCTTGATTAAAAATGAGGCATGCAGTCAAGGTGTGACAAAAGAAATTGGTGACCTCTATTTTCAACTTAATAAATCCCCCTTTTGACAGCCAGCTATTCAGGAAATGGAGGCCCGGTGACATTTAGTATTCAGTGTACTGTACCACAGTTTATCGCTTTTTCAGCTGGGATGGTTTCATTACTAAATCAGGTAATATCAGTTACTCTTTGAGCATTGATTCATTCTGCGACCACCTTACATACCTTAGCTTCCAAGTTTCTTTCATTTCACTTCTGTTTTTTTTGTTTGTGATTGCGGTGTCTAGACATGATCATAACAGCCTGCTCACGTCCATCTCTGCTTGTCAGCCTCTTTCTCAAGCAGATTGAATAACAAATCAACAAAAGAAGGAGCAATCAAACACGATCACAAACTGCCCCCTTTCCATCTCTCTCTTTCTCTCTCCAATTGGGAGGCCTGGCTGCCATACATCATGTCAAGTCCCAATGAAAGGAGATTTAACAGTGAGATTAATTTAAAAAAAAGAGCTTAGCTGTTCAATAATGTCCATGCTTGCTCTAGCGCCCTCTGCTGACCGTTTGTAGGTACTGCTGTGAATAATGCTTTACATGAAGATTATTTCTAAGTCAATCCCCTAAAACTCTTTCCAGCTGCATCCTGGGAGGTGAATTGGATGGTACCATATAAACGTCTATACCTTGTACATCTCTGTAAGTATATCTTTATATACTGTGAAGGTGTACACACCACAGGAGCAAGGCCGGATTAAGACCACAACAGGTCCCTGGATGATTTGTGCTACCTTACATTTATTTCGGATTAGAACATTAGAACAATCTGGATGAGGATGGGCCATTCAGCCCAACAAAGCTCACCAGTCCTGTGCGTTTAATTCTTCTAGAAAAACATCAAGTCAAGTGTTTGAAAGCTTCTAAAGTCCTACTGTCTACCAAACTATTTGGTCACTTACTCCAAGTGGCTGTGGCTCTCTGTGTAAAGAAAAACTTCCTAATGTTTAGGCAAAATTTACCCGTAAGTTTAAAACATTGTTCCCGTGTTCTTGATGAACTCATTTTAAAGTCACTGTCTCGATCCACTGGACTAATTCCCTTCGCAATTTTAAACACTTCAGTCAGGTCTCCTCTTAATCTTCTTTTGCTTAAACTGTAAAGGCTCAGCTCTTTTAATCTTTCCTCATAACTTGTCCCCTGTAGCCCTGGAATCAACCGAGTTGCTCTTCTCTGGACATTTTCTAGTGCTTCTGTGTCCTTTTTGTAGTTTTGGAGACCAAAACTGCACCCAGTATTCCAGATGAGGCCCCACCAGTGTGTTATAAAGCTTGAGCAGAACCTCCTGGGACTTGTACTCCACACATCAAGGCGCTATATAACCTGACATTCTGTTAGCCTTTTTAATGTCTTCTGAACACCATCGGGAATTTGGTAGCATTGAGTCCACTATGACTCCTACATCCTTCTCGTAAGGCATACTTTTGATTTTCAGACTTCCCATTGTCTTTTCAAACATCACATTTTTACTTCCTATGTGTAATACTTTACATTTACTTCCATTTAATTTCATCAACCACAAATCAACCCAAGCCTGTCCGCTGTCCAAATCCCTCTGAGATGATTCAATGGATTCTCGGTTATCTGCCAATTCACCAAGCTTGGTATCATCTGCAAAATTAACCAGCTTGTTATTTATATTCTTATCCAAATCATTTATAGATATTAAAAATAATAGCAGCCCAAGCAGTGACCCCTGCTGGACACGACTCTTAATATCACCCAATTCTGATAAGGTTACCCACCCCATTACCCTCTGCTTCCTGCGTCTGAGCTAATTCTGCACTCTTCTACACTCCACCCCCTGAACTGCCACTTCTTTTCATTTGATGTCCAACTTCTCGTGTGGCCCCACATCAAATGCTTTCTGAAAGTCCAGATAAATAATCTCATACGCTCCACTTTGATTGTATCCTTTCAATGCTTCCTCATAGAATTCCAGCATGTTAGTAATACACAACCTCCCTCTTCTTTTTTTGTAGAATTTGCTTGAACATTCCGGTTGATTTTGTGACTTCTCTCATCACGCTAAGTATCATAATTTGCTTGCAAGAGCGATATATTCACGCTAATCCGAGACAGAAGCTGCGGGCCGAGGGGAGAGGGAAGCATGACGTCAGGAGTGGGGAGCTGGGCAGGACCCTCCTCACTCACACACCAGCCTCCGTTCAAGTCGCTCTACCTCTCGCCACGTGTGTACCTTGCCTCCGCTTAGCTAGCGATACCTGTTTGTTCAGCAGACATTATCATCTAGCGATTGTTAAGGAGTAACGTTTGTCGTTTTTGAGAGAGAGAGAGATCAGATCTACGTGTGTTTTAGAGAGTACCTGCTCATTGGCAGAGATATCACGGCCAAATACTTTTCTCCCCACGTGGGGGACGCTCTCCCATGAGATCTGAACATGATCAGATACAGTGCAAACATCTATTGATTTTTAAAGTTCGTCTTGTTTCACTACTACGTGGGCACAGCTAGCATATATTATATACAGTGCATCCGGAAAGTATTCACAGCGCATCACTTTGTTCCACATTTTGTTATGCTACAGCCTTATTCCAAAATGGATTAAATTCATTTTTTTCCTCAGAATTCTACACACAACACCCCATAATGACAACGTGAAAAAATTTTACTTGAGGTTTTTGCAAATTTATTAAAAATAAAAAAAATGGAGAAATCATATGTACATAAGTATTCACAGCCTTTGCTCAATACTTTGTCGATGCACCTTTGGCAGCAATTACAGCCTCAAGTCTTGTTGAATATGATGCCACAAGCTTGGCACACCTATTCTTGGCCAGTTTCGCCCATTCCTCTTTGCAGCTCCTCTCAAGCTCCATCAGGTTGGATGGGGAGCGTCAGTGCACAGCCATTTTAAGATCTCTCCAGAGATGTTCAATCGGATTCAAGTCTGGGCTCTGGCTGGGCCACTCAAGGACATTCACAGAGTTGTCCTGAAGCCACTCCTTTGATATCTTGGCTGTGTGCTTAGGGTCGTTGTCCTGCTGAAAGATGAACCGTCGCCCCAGTCTGAGGTCAAGAGCGCTCTGGAGCAGGTTTTCATCCAGGATGTCTCTGTACATTGCTGCAGTCATCTTTCCCTTTATCCTGACTAGTCTCCCAGTTCCTGCCACTGAAAAACATCCCCACAGCATGATGCTGCCTTCACCATGCTTCACTGTAGGGATGGTATTGGCCTGGTGATGAGCGGTGCCTGGTTTCCTCCAAACGTGACGCCTGGCATTCACACCAAAGAGTTCAATCTTTGTCTCATCAGACCAGAGAATTTTCTTTCTCATGGTCTGAGAGTCCTTCAGCTGCCTGTTGGAAAACTCCAGGCGGGCTGCCATGTGCCTTTTACTAAGGAGTGGCTTCCGTCTGGCCACTCTACCATACAGGCCTGATTGGTGGATTGCTGCAGAGATGGTTGTCCTTCTGGAAGGTTCTCCTCTCTCCACAGAGGACCTCTGGAGCTCTGACAGAGTGACCATCGGGTTCTTGGTCACCTCCCTGACTAAAGCTCTTCTCCCCCGATCGCTCAGTTTAGATGGCTGGCCAACTCTATGAAGAGTCCTGGTGGTTTCGAACTTCTTCCACTTACAGATGATGGAGGCCACTGTGCTCATTGGGACCTTCAAAGCAGCAGAAATTTTTCTGTAACCTTCCCCAGATTTGTGCCTTGAGACAATCCTGTATCGGAGGTCTACAGACAATTCCTTTGACTTCATGCTTGGTTTGTGCTCTGACATGAACTGTCAACTGCAGGACCTTATATAGACAGGTGTGTGCCTTTCCAAATCATGTCCAGTCAACTGAATTTACCACAGGTGGACTCCAATGAAGCTGCAGAAACATCTCAAGGATGATCAGGGGAAACAGGATGCACTTCAGCTCAATTTTGAGCTTCATGGCAAAGGCTGTGAATACTTATGTACATGTGCTTTCTCAATTTTTTTATTTTTAATAAATTTGCAAAAACCTCAAGTAAACTTTTTTTCATGTTGTCATTATGGGGTGTTGTGTGTAGAATTCTGAGGAAAAAAATGTATTTAATCCATTTTGGAATAAGGCTGTAACATAACAAAATGTGGAGATAGTGATGCACTGTGAATACTTTCTGGATGCACTGTATATATATATTTTATTTATATAGAGTCTTTCCCATGCTCAATGTGCTTAAGATACAAATAATTTCTGCCTAGAGCAATCAACAGATAAATACAGGTCAAACAAAGCATTAAATAGAATGAAATAAAAAATAATCCATAGTATAATAGTAACCTGATAGTTTTGTCCTACCAGGTTGAAGGTGTGATGTGATTGGCAGCACTCCCCAGATGAAAACAAAGTCAACCAAGACAAGTGACAATGCATGCACAGGTCAACACATACATCCAGACGAAATTGTAATCCAAGGTAGGCGTGGTTTGTAATCCGATAGCGTGTGTGATGAGGAGAAACAAAAAACAGACAGATGATCGAAAACCCTTCCGGCATCTTTTTAGGCTCCTTTTTTAATAATAATAATAATAATAATTCATTAAATTTATATAGCGCTTTTCTCAAGAGCCCACCTGATCAATCACCTTCCCAGTATCCCCAGCCTCCTCCGAATCTGCCCAATAGTGTTATACTGCCGGGGCTGCTGGGAGTTGTAGGCCATTTTATGTAGCGCTGCTACAACTTGGTCTGATAATACTCTCTGAAAGGAATTCTCCAGTACCTTTAAAAGTAATTCTCAATATTAAGGAATTGTAAACAATTAAAAACTTAGTTTTGTGTTTTTCAAACTGCATATTGTTTTCTCCATTCCATTTTATTATTGAACCTGTTTCTTGTGATCTTTAATCCCACTAAAAGCGCCTTCTCTACGTCAACCTCCACCTATTATCTTATTCCCTAATGCAAATGTATTTCATTTTTTAAAAACAAAAGAAGACGACTCTGTTACTTGGTAATGTCGAAGATGTCATTATAATGCCAATCGTGTTCTCACACCGTAGGTAAAAATGTTCAAACAAAGTGAACGTTATCCTGCTAATGCTTGTTTCGATGAATCAATTAAATCCTCAAGGATGTCATTAGCCTTTGTGACAATTTGTCTTATTTTCACCTTCAGATAATAATAAAAAAAAATTGTTAATGCATGTAGAATAAGTTACAACTCCAGTAAAAGGGGGGCTTTATAAAAGGGATTAGGATAAAAATGAGGTCATTAAGTGAGCCCACAGTAAGCTTTCATGTCCTCGGGGAAGTCCTGTACACCATTTGCACCATGAAACTGAAAACATTTCATGCATACTTAAAAGATTTGGATTATTTTAATGAAGCTAAATGTGCACTCCAGTGGACGTACCCAGGGTGCAAATAACAAATTAAGATTCACTTACAGTAGATGCAACAGCCTGTTCTGTGACCAGGATGATGGGTTAGTTCAATGCATTTGTGAGTATTAAATCCACAAATTTAAAAAAATAAAGCTCAGGATGTGGATATTCCTCATCTAGAGCTTGGATTCTGGCTTACACCTGGCTTACAATTACAATCTGGGCTCACTTGGACCCTGAGGCGAGATGGAGACAAGTGTTACTTTAAAGTTTATAAGACAAATGTTAAGCCATCACCGCCACTTAAATGGAGATGTCCCTTAAGGAAGAGTTTTGAGGTGACCATTCCAAAGTTTGTTAGGTAGACCCACAGATATGTTCTTCTCCACTCCAAACTTGCGTCCTCTCATCCTTGCACTCACCTGTCTAGAAAGGAGACAATTTGTACCTGAAGCTCCAGTCAACCTCACATTGACAAACACCCCAGTCAGCTGGTGGCAGTGCATCATTCACATGTACCATGAGTCCAGTGGCGTCTTTAAATGTCGAAGTATAATCTGATTTTACAGAAAGAGTTTTCCTTTGCAACATGTTTATATTTAATGCATATGGTGTGTTTTCCTCACACACATTTGTATATTTAATGTCTTGTTAGGAGAGTATTCAGCCATAGACGTCTCTCCGTCATGACCACAGGCCTGCTGTCTGTCAATTTACTCTTTGCTGTTTATGTCACCGCCCCTCCTCAAAGCCCCGCCTTCATGATGCGTTGGCCTGCTTTTAGAAATTTCACCCTAAGTCTAATTGTTCCCACCCTCTTTTCATTTCAGGGCTGTCTCCAGTGTGTGTCTTATACGTCTGGCACTGCAAGTCTAGTAAAACCCCAGACCATCTCCTGATTGCATTCTTATTTAAAAACTGCTGCTGCCCTGTAGAGTCAGTAACAAACCCCTCCCTATAAATTCATGGCACCTACCTACCATATCACGAGTATAATACATAAAAACAAAACATTTGCAGTTGCACCCTAAAATTAAAAAACTGATATATGTCTGACTTTTTGAATGCCCATTTTTGTTGTGGTCATTTGGTAAAAAACAGTAGCCACCAGAGGGCAGCACTATTTTCCTGGAGTCTTACTGTTATTTATCTTCAAACAATTCATGGACTTCAGAAACCATTTGTATAATCAGACAATCTGAGGTTAATTTCATGGATCATATTTTTTTAGAGTGGAATAAATAATACATCCACACTCTCAGTCCCATTTGCGTCAAAACATATTGAAATGATAAACCACTCTTGGCACTTCTTCCAGCTAATTATACTGAAACCTTGGCATTTTGTTTCCTTACGGAGTTGGCCTCCTTCCACTTCTGAACCTCTTTTGTTGACTTCTTTTTTCTGCTGAGTAAATAAAGAGTGGTCTGCATAATTTAAAAGTTGACTTAGTAATATAATGCAGCGCTTCATGAAATAATGCTTCTAATGCACTAAATTGCTCTATCTTGTGCTACTATATTGTATATTGGTTATCCACTGCAGTGAATGAATGGAGATCTGGGAAAAGTAACTAATGGGGATACAGAAAGTGCAGCTTTACTCAGATAGCCTATTTCTACTTGTGATAAGTGTTTTCAGATTCTGACTTGGAGGATATGACAGATACATTATTGAGATCAAGCTGTTCAATGTGGCATACGTGACACAACTACACTGAAATACTGTATGCTCTGCCACAAGACTAGCTATTACGACCATGCCGTTTTCTTTAGATAATAGCTGTGCTACCCTTTGAAGAGGGGTTGAAATCCAAGTAATCAACGTAAACCTCACACTAATGTTTGCAGTACACCATCGACTGGAATGTATTTTGTAATGCATACAGTGATAAAATGCATTGCATTTTACATTCTGACAGTCCGACAGACGACACATCACAAACATTTGTAGTAATAAAATGCATTGCAGTTGTCATTCCGACAGATGGTGCATCACAAATATTTGTAGTAATAAAATGCATTGTAGTTGTAATTCCGACATTCCAACAGATGGCACATCATAAACATTTGTAGTAATAAAATGCATTGCATTTGTCATTCCAACAGATGGTGCATCACAAACATTTGTAGTAATAAAATGCATTGCATTTGTCATTCCGACATTCCAACAGATGGCACATCACAAACACTTGTAGTAATGAAATGCATTGAATTTGTCATTCCGACAGATGGCACATCACAAAAATTTGCAGTAGTAAAATGCATTGCATTTATCATTCCAACAGATGGCACATCACAAACATTTTTAGTAATACAATGCATTGCATTTGTCATTCCGACATTCCAACAGATGGCACATCACAAACATTTGCTGTAGTAAAATGCATTGCATTTATCATTTCAATACATGGCACATCACAAACATTTGTAGTAATAAAATTCATTGCATTTGTCATTCCAACATTCCAACAGATGGCACATCACAAACATTTGCTGTAGTAAAATGCATTGCATTTATCATTTCAACAGATGGCACATCACAAACATTTGTAGTAATAAAATGCATTGCTACAAATGTTGTGATGCACCATCTGTTGGAATAACAGAGATATAGCAACTACATGGACGCACAGACATTTATCCTTTTTACATCTATTGTACCTGTCAAAGGCAGGTAATAGCATATTTCTCAAATATTTGCATTTTATTATTACAAATGCTTCAGACGTACCATCTGTTGGAATGAAAGAGACCTGTCAACCAGACAAATACACAACTACACAGACACACAGATACGTATCCTTTTATGAAGGTGGATCAGAATTGTTTTAGCAGGTTTTCCCTTCCATTCTTGTATTATGTTTATCACATTAGACACATTAGCGTGGGGCATGCCTCACAAGAATGGGAGTGGTTAAAAATACGGGGAGGAGTTTGAAGGTAACACCTTCTCTAACCCAATTTGTGTTTCCCGTAGAGTGAAGGAAGACTTACCTGAGGGACCCTGATGTCACTTCAGCCCATCACCCCGCCTCGACCGCCTCATAGAATAGTCACCTGACCGAAGAGGAATTCATCAAGCTTGACCTGCAGCTCAAAGAAGAGAGACATCTGCAAAAGATGGTAGTCAATGAACCTAGATAGTAATAATGAAAAAATGTTTTGAATATGCTCTCTCTCTTTTTTTTTTGTCCTTTATAATGATGATGAAATTGGTTGGGCACAAGCTTGGGCCGAATTGGACACCACTGTTGAAAGTCGAGACTTCACTAGTAAATTGAAAAGTATTGGCATTAATAACACATGGCTGGGGATCGCCACGTGGAACTCAACTTTTATTCTGTTCTTGTTTTTTTGCTTTTGGATTGAGGGCTGCGCTTCAGTAATCAAAGTAATCCAGGAATGCTTGTGAGCTTAGACTTTGACAAACATCTTCGGTATTCCACTCCGCTTCCAGTCTGGCGGGAAGGTTTCACGTTTGGGGAATGTAAATTATTACAGAATGCCCCGAGTCTTCTTTCCTAGCCAAATTTGCAATGACCGTCTTTCATTTGCTGAAATCCCCTCCTCGTCTTTCAGTTCCTGCATTCCACGGGGTCTGCGTTTAAATGGACGCGCCAAGCTGAGAATGCTAAATGTCACTCATTAACAAGACAGCAGGCCTTTAGTAAGTGCTCTTTAAGACATGTGTCATAACCATCACTCTCACTCTAGCAGTGCATAAATCTAACTTACTAGGCACCCCCCGGAGGGGCTGATGGTCAAAGAATAGAACACTTAAAGTTTATAACAAAAGAAACATTTCGCATTACTGAATGAATGGTATAAAATTATCACGGGAGCCGCTGCAGTGTTCCTCCATTGAACCACTTGCTCTTTGCAGTCTGTCTGCATTGGAAAACAAAAAATATTCAGAGCCCTTCACTTTCGGCACACTTTGTTGAGTTGTTGATTTCATTTCAAATGGATACAACTGGACATTTTGGCCCATCGATCTACACTCAATAACCAATAATGACAAAGTGAAAAGGTTTTCAAATTTATTCTAAATCAAAAAGTGAAGTCTCTCATTCCCAGAAGTATTCAGACCCTTTGCTGCGGCACTTCACATTCTGGGCTTGTGTATTCCGGTTTAATCCATTCTACCTTGAGATGTTTCTAGAACATGATTGGAAGCCACGTGTGGCAAACCAAATTGATCTGAGATCGTGTAGGAAGCCACACTGAGTATGGAAGGTCTGCAATTAGTACTGCATGTCAGGACCAATCCAACCCATGAAGTCCAAGGAATTCTCTGTAGACCCCCACGATCGAATGGTGGCGAGTCCCACCATATCGTCCCCATGCGATGATATCAAAGAAGCTCCAGAGGTTCACGTTTATTGTAAAGTGTACACGGTATAATAAGGTTCTTCTTTGCATGTCTCCACACAGACCGTCGCGTGCAGACATACGTGTACCGCCCAGAGAGCTTCATTTCACAAGTCAGACGCAGACATCATCTTCAAGCTTCCAATGGACAGATGGGTACAGAACATACACCTCTAATCTCTTTCTGATGGATTCTCGCAAACTAATTTCGGAAGGTTTTAACTCGATTATAAATGGTTCAGCAGCGATATGGCACTTCAAGATGCCCAGTGGTTTGATTAATGCTTTACAGCAGCGCGGAGGCAAACGAAACACGCAAATAATGTGACAACGCGGGGAAGGGACTCGCCACCTGTGTGTGTGTGTGTGTGTGTGTGTGTTTGAGTGCAGGGGAGAACGAAAAGATGATTTAAGACACTGAAAGGGATGAAGCCTTTAGAGTGCATTTTAAATTTCAATTGGAAAATGGTTTCTTGGTGCTACACAAATAATAAAAAGATCATGTAAATGTAAAGCTATACGGCCGTCATTGAGAGTAATCAAGAAATGATTGCATTCTAAGGGGTTTTATTTACAGGTGCTGGTCATAAAATTAAAATATCATGACAAAGTTGATTTATTTCAGTAATTCCATTCAAAAAGTGAAACTTGTATATTAGATTCATTAATTACACACAGACTGATGTATTTCAAATGTTTATTTCTTTTAATGTTGATGATTATAACTGACAACTAATGAAATTCCCAAATTCAGTATCTCAGAAAATTAGAATATCAATTAAGACCAATGCAAAAAAAAGGATTTTTAGAAATGTTGGCCAACTGAAAGGTATGAACATGAAAAGTATGAGCATGTACAGCACTCAATATTTAGTTGGGGCTCCTTTGGCCTGGATTACTGCAGCAGTGCGGCATGGCATGGAGTCGATCAGTCTGTGGCACTGCTCAGGTGTTATGAGAGCCCATGTTGCTCTGATAGTGGCCTTCAGCTCTTCTGAATTGTTGGGTCTGGCGTATTGCATCTTCCTCTTCACAATACCCCATAGATTTTCTATGGGGTTAAGGTCAGGCGAGTTTGCTGGCCAATCAAGAACAGGGATACCATGGTCCTTAAACCAGGTACTGGTAGCTTTGGCACTGTGTGCAGGTGCCAGGTCCTGTTGGAAAATGAAATCTGCATCTCCATAAAGTTCGTCAGCAGCAGGAAGCATGAAGTGCTCTAAAACTTCCTGGTAGACGGCTGCGTTGACCTTGGACCTCAGAAAACACAATGGACCAACACCAGCAGATGACATGGCACCCCAAACCATCACTGACTGTGGAAACTTCACACTGGACCTCACGCAACGTGGATTCTGTGCCTCTCCTCTCTTCCTCCAGACTCTGGGACCTTGATTTCCAAAGGAAATGCAAAATTTACTTTCATCAGAGAACATAACTTTGGACCACTCAGCAGCAGTCCAAAGGCGAGACGCTTCTGACGCTGTCTCTTCTTCAAGAGTGGCTTGACACAAGGAATGCGACAGCTGAACCCCATGTCTTGCATACGTCTGTGCCTGGTGGTTCTTGAAGCACTGACTCCAGCTGCAGTCCACTCTTTGTGAATCTCCCACACATTTTTCAATGGGTTTTGTTCCACAATCCTCTCCAGGGTGCGGTTATCCCTATTGCTTGTACACTTTTTTCTACCACATCTTGTCCTTCCCTTCGCCTCTCTATTAATGTTCTTGGACACAGAGCTCTGTGAACAGCCAGCCTCTTTAGCGATGACCTTTTGTGTCTTGCCCTCCTTGTGCGAGGTGTCAATGGTCGTCTTTTGGACAACTGTCAAGTCAGCAGTCGTCCCCATGATTGTGTAGCCTACAGAACTCGACTGAGAGACCATTTAAAGGCTTTTGAGTTAATTAGCTGATTAGAGTGTGGCACCAGGTGTCTTCAATATTGAACCTTTTCACAATATTCTAATTTTCCGAGATACTGAATTTGGGACTTTCATTAGTTGTCAGTTATAATCATCAACATTAAAAGAAATAAACATTTGAAATACATCAGTCTGTGTGTAATGAATGAATCTAATATACAAGTTTCACTTTCTGAATGGAATTACTGAAATAAATCAACTTTGTCATGATATTCTAATTTTATGACCAGCACCTGTAAATCCTCAAAATTACCCAAAAGGGAGCATTTATCTGTTATAAAAAAGCAGTGAATCAGCCTGGGCAAGAATGAGAATTTTTGATGGCCTACGTCAAAACAACATAACATTTATAGATGGAGAGCCCATCCCGGCATCATCAGAAACAAGACCGGAACTAGCTGTGGGAGTGCAGGCCAACTCACACACACACACACACACACACACAAAAAGCCCACCTTTGACCAGTGTAGACTTGCTATGCATGTCTTCAGGGAGCCAGGATGGGAGGACAGAGTGGCCGCTGAAGAAGGACCCCCATCGACACTAGGGGTGCATCCTGACAGCTTACAGACAAGGACTAGGCCTGGGATTTGAACCCAGAACACAGCATATCTGTGAGGCGGCCGCGGCTCAGCTGTGCCCCGTGTGTATTGTATGAGGGTGAGTGAAAAATGATCAACATATTAAAACTTCTCATCTTTCTGTACAAGGTATCTGTCTCCCCAGTCACTGCTGTGCAGGTGTGAACGTCTTACGTCAGATCGTTTGTAACAGCGGTGCTAGAAACCCACTTGTGAAGAGCGATGTGCAGTGATTCGTTTTTTTGTGGTCTGAGGGTGTGCCTGGTGCCGATATTTATCAACGACTTTGTGCACAGTATGGAGAAAGTGTTTTGTCACAAAGAAGTGTGTATGAATGGATAGAGAAGTTCAAGTGTCAGCCATCCACGACTGATGACGACATTGAGCGTGCGCGTGAAATGATTCTGTTGAATAGACGAGTGACAGTAGATGATGTGGCAAAACATTTGCAAATCAGCCATGGCTCTCCCTCTGCGATAATCCACGACAGACTTGGGTTTCAAAAAGTTTGTGCGAGATGGCTACCGATGGGTACAACTCACAGAAGAGCAAAGACAGAAGTGTTTGGATATCTGCAAACAAAATCATTACTGGTGACGAGACACAGATTCATCACTATGAGCCTGAGAGTCAACGACTGGAAATGTTCACAATCTCCAACCAAGACAAAGTTCAAAAGAGAGAAGGTTTAGTGCTCCTCGCCACCCCCCAGCCTGGCGTGGAATTCCCTTCTGTAGCTGGCTCCTATGCACACGTGTGTGACAATAGATATATGTTTATATAGTCACAGATGTGCGCTTGAGTGACAGCTTGTAAGGTTATCTAATGGTAATTCGACCCCGAGTTGAGGGGTGGCACTGTTGCCTTATGCTTCTCCTCCTTTCCTCCTTACAAATCAGACGACCAACAGCCCCAGTGACGTCACCTTCTGCATGACGGTTTCCTGGACTCTGCCTCTTCCACTTACAGGCCACACAAGCGACTCTAATGTCACTTCCGGTTTTGTCGTGGAAGTTCTGCCGCTTCCGCTCCATGGGATATTTCAAGAAGAAGGATGCCAGATTCATTAATGAACCCAAAGTCAAAAAGGAAGGAGTTCCAAAGCAGAGTGAGATTGTTGAACAAAGCCTAAGGGAAAAGCACAGGAGGTTGCTTGATCTTGTTTGGATGTCTTAATAATTCATTACATTTATATAGCTCTTTTCTCAGTACTCAAAGTGCTATCCACACAGGGAGGAACCGGGAAGTGAACCCACAATCTTCCACAGTCTCCTGTGGCACGCGGCTGGGGGTGGTACCCAGCCAGGACACCCAGGAAGACAGGAGGAGGGCTCATGCCTCCTCCAGACCATGAGGGGGCGACCGCCCTGGTTATATTGGGGGCCACGGGTACAGGGCTTGGAAGGTCAACCCTGTAGGGGCCTGTGGTCACCACCAGGGGGCGTCCCCATGCCTGGAGGACCCTGGACCCCAGCACTTCCGCCACACCAGGAAGTGCTGGGGGGAAGAAGAGAGGAGACACCCGGAGTGCTTCTGGGGAGACAGCTGGCACTTCTGCCACACTGGAGCGTGTCCTTGGGAGATTGCCGGTGCACACCTGGAGCACATCTGGGTGGAGATAAAAGGGGCCGCCTCCCTTCATTCGGGGATGGAGTCGGGTGGAAGAGGACAAGGTCTGAGAGAAGAGAGAAGGAGGCGGTCTGAAGGCATACTGTGGCTTTGGCCTGGACTGTTGGGGTGATTGGTGCTGCGGCACTGGGTTTGTGCACTTAAGTAACTGTAAATAAACGTGTCTTGGACTTTTAAAAGATGTCCGTCTGTCTGTGTCCGGGCTATTTCCCACACTCCTTACTTTGATCCCTCACACTTTTAAAATCAGTAATATTCAAAAATATTTTGGACTTGATCGTACCAAATGTTTTTGACAAGAACAGAAAACATCCTGCATATGATTAAGATAAATTATGCATTAAAACATTAAAATGATTTTGGAACTAAAGGTTTTTCCCACAAATCTGTGACCAGCATTTGCTGATTATTCCATATGCAGCAACACAGTGGGACCCCAAGCCCTAATAAATGAACACAGCTTGCCATTAAAATAATAATAATAAAAAAAAAACAAATGGCTCAAATTTTCCACCTTTCAGACTGAACAATGTATAATATTGGCGTTACTAATGTTTGATTTTAAAGCACTATGTAAATCAGGCAGCTAATGGATTGCAAAATTCAGGCGGACAGTTTCTTTCACCTAATAGAACTAGGAAACGAAACAAGAAGAACAGTATATAATTTGAAAAACTGTAATAAAAAGAAAAAAAAATGACACAGTCCACTGGCAGATGGTTAAAAAACATGTGAATGCTGGTCAAGAGGTGGCATTCAAAATGGCAGCCATGACAGATGCATTACTGTATCGTGAATTGGCTTGCTTGTATTAGAAGCTGTTAAGTGAGAAAGTGTGGATGGTGGGGTAACATCTTGCAATAAAGCAAACTCATATAAGCGCCTTGAGCATGGGAAATGTATTATTGTTATTATTATAAACATATTTTGATGCATTTTAAATCTCTCCATATATAAAATCCAATGTCTGTCTGTCTGCTTTTCACGAGAGAACTACTTAACGGATTTAGATCTGGGTTTTTTTCTATAATTTGTTTGGACATTCTGGTTGATTTTGTGACTTCTCTCATCGTGCTAAGAATCATAGTTCACTTGCAGGAGCGATATGTTCACGCTAATATGAGACAGAGGATACGGGCCGAGAGGAGGGAGAAGTGTGACGTCAGGAGCCCTCCTCACTGTGCAGTTTCACTGCTATGCGGGGCGAAGCCGCAAGGGACGGCACGACAGAAAGTTTCCATCGCCGGAATGTATATGGTGCAAAACTGCGCAATAAACATTACGTTCCATCTTCCTCTAAGTTTTGTTTCATTTTGAAAAATAAAATTGTATTTTTGTGTTTATTATTATTTATATTTTTTATTTTAGTCATCAAATTAATAAAATTCATTATTTATATTTTAAATTAGATGTATATGGGGGCACTAAAAATCTTTTAAGTGCTTGGGGTCTCTAAAGGTCTTAATCCAGTCCTGCATACAGCAGGCACTCCAAATTTTTATTTTTACGTTGCTTTAAGGCCCCCGCTCCCCAATTTAGGGTCCAGAAGCTTAAGCGTCAGTAACTTCATAGTAGATCCATCCCTGCGCTCAGCTATGGTCATGTGCTTTGGGTAATAACCGAAAAGACGAGAGTGCCGGTATATGTGACCGATAGCAGCTTTCTCCTTAGGGTAGCTGGGCTCTCTATAAGAGGTGCAGTGAGAAGCGCAGACCTCCGGCAGAGGTTTGGAGCAGAGCCGCTGACCCTCCACATCCAGAGGAGCCAACTGAGATGGTTTGGTTCATCTGATGCTGATATCTCCAGGACGCCTCCCTGCGGAGGTTCTGCAGGCACGATCAGCTGGGAGGAGACCCCCGGAAAGACCCAGAACTCACTGGGAGGACTATATCTCCAAAGATAAGTTTCAGCCCCCTGCAACCCCACATTCAAATAAAAGGATGAGAGAACGTTATATTACTTTGTGCCTCACCTTGAGGGTCTCACCACTGAAGATTCATCCTCAGGTTCCAACTTTATACTATTAACATTCCATTTCCTTCTGCAACAGCCAGCTCTTGACAGAGTGCTAGTTTGTCGGGAAGACCTCCCAAGAGGATTATCTCTCCCTGATGGCCTGGGAATGCCATGGGATCCCACAGTATGAGCTGGCAAGTGTGGCTGAGGAAAGAGACATATGGGCCTCACTGCCCCCGTGACACAATCTCGGAAAATAGGTGGAAAATGATGCAGGGATCAGTTGCAGAGCTTAAATATTTGAAGACTTTATTGGCCTTCCCAATTAATAATCAGGGAAACATTCTCAAACTGTCAATGATGTTAAATTACAAAGTGGTGCTCAATTACAGGTATGCATCTTGTCGCACCTGTCATACTGAAAAAGCAGCTGCTTATCATCCAGGGAATCTGTTTGCCACGGAACCAAAGCTTATAAGCAAACACCGTGAGAAAAAATGTAATTTTCTAGGCCTTGATAGCCATTTCAATTATTCATATGCACTTCTGATTTGTATATCTTTCGGTGACCTTTCCAACGCATGCAGGAGAGAATTTATACCTTCTTCTCAGGTTTTAATAAGCGGACTGCTTGGAGTATGCGTAACTATTACTGAAGGAAACCTTGAAAACATACAAATGATATACTGCCATGCTTCCAAGTCTGTTTTCATCACACAAAACAGAGTCCCATAATTCCAGATCTGGGCTGGACAATGCGCGGAGTTCGTGTGTTCTCTTCAACGAGTCTCTATAAATTTTATCCAGGGACTTTAGCTTCCTCCCAACTCTAAAGGAAGCCCATCACTTTAAATCTTCTGTCAGGCACTCAGGTCCATAACAGATAAATCTGGCAGACCGCAAGTCCTTGATAAAGGGACCGAGTTCAGAGGAAGAGCAAGAGATTCCGACACAGAAATGTAATTTGAAACAAAAAGTGCAATTTATTGTGCAGCAAATGGCGCAGACAGTCACAAAAGTTGTGCATTGCAAAAAGGCAAAGAAATAAAAAAAAAAAATCCTATAAAAATTGCACCCATCCAATGTTTCCCTCAGGGTCCTTCTCTCAAACATAAACTCATTTTATTAACCTACTCCTGTTCTGAAATAACACCGTATGTCCTCCTGCTCACCCAGCCTGTTCTCTCACCCCTTACACTTCCTCCGTAGGCATTTATAAGTTCTGCCAGCAATCAGCTGACAAGGGACCTGGACACCCATCCCCCCTGTTACGCTTGTACCTTTAACACTAGAATTACCAGAGCCTATGAAAAAAGTCGTAGATCCGTCCCACCTTAAATCCCTTTGCACCTCTCCATCAGCGTCTTTTGTCCTATAAATGTGTTGATAAGCAGAAAGCAGCCTACTATCACATTCCCACCGCCGCACAGTTTTCTCAGCTCAAGTCTGTTTACCTTCGTGTGAGTTTCTTGGAGTTGTATAGGGTGAGAAGTCAAGCAAAATTACACCTTTTATAAATACTATATGGTTATTTGGAACATTTCATGTGTGTTCCGTGTCTACAACGATTTATGTAAACACATTGTTAAAACAGAAACGTTTTTCATGTTTTAGTAATAATTGACAAAATGTAGACATGCAGTGTATAATGTGTGAAGCCTGAAGTCCAAATATCAAAGAAACACTTTCACAAAAGGTACAAATATAACAGAACAAGTGCGCTTCTATTCAACACTATAACTGCAGAAAAAGAACCCGCGTTAGGGTGCGACATTGACACACATTACTATAACTGCTTCGGTAGCGCAACAGTATCAGCTGTTGACTGGTAATCAAAACTTCACAGGTTCGATCCCCGACGAGTCCGTTTTGAGAAGTGAGCTGCTCTTATTCTTACTGTTTTAGAATAAAAACATACATTTGATTTCAGTCTGTAACAGCCGGTGTAAATTTATGATACTTGTAAAGATCAGCTTTGTTTTTTTTTTGTTTTTTTTAGTTTTATTCTCTCAGTCGCGTTCACAATTCCACCACCCCCTTGCCCCACCCCCCCATCTGACACTGCTGTTTTCACATAAAGACGTGCTATAGCTCTGCAGTCTAATTGTGACTTTACACTGAAATTATTGTTTATTAGTTTAAGGCATCTGATTGTAATTAACTTATAACAATATAATGGTCCACAGAATGGCCAAACTATTCCAAATACCATAACTGCTTTAGCGTTGTTACTCTCACTGCACCTTCTTCTTCTTTCAGCTGCTCCCATTAGGGATTGCCACAGCAGATCATCTTTTTCCATATTACTCTCACTGCACCACTCGGAATATTTATATCACTCTATCTAAGTGGGGAATCACAGCAGCAGCTGATCGGAAAGTGAATTATCGTTATACAACATCAAGCACACGCTGCCTCAGCCATGCTGTCTATTGAACTGCTCTCATATGGCAAACGCTTCAGTCTTTTCTGTACAGACCTCGCGGTTCAGAAACAGTTTCATCCCAAGAACTCTAAACGCACTCAGTCAATCCATCAAGTGCTCCTTGTAGAACTGTTGGTACTTATAAGTACAATCACCTCACTGTAAACTTGTGATACAGCTATAATATTGCACAACCTGAGCCACTTTATAAAGCGCGTATTTACATATGATGACGATATAATTTTTAAGATGAAATGCAGCAAAATATGTTTATTATATTATACAGATAAAACTTTAACTTTAACTACACAGTGCTGCAGCGCTTAGTGATGAGCTGGAGCTTCGTTCACGGTTTGTTCCTGCCTCGCTCTGTATTCATGCTGTGACTGCCACGACACTGGAAGGATAGATGGATAGAATAATTAAACATTACGAAGATATTTCAATGTTTCTTAAACGTTTTGAAGAATCAGCATTCTAAGCTTATAGATGGCTTAACGTCTATTACAGAGCTTCTTGTGTGGCGATTGGGTATTTGGAGAAAGAAAAGTAAGGACAGGAATTGGAGGTTAGTACGTTTGAAAGAGACAGTACTGCTGCAATAAAGTATTTCATCGAAGGTCACGCATGGCGCAGCAAGCATCTTGCATGAGACATGAACAATCACTGCGCCACCGTGTTCCCATGTTTACTAACATGCTTTAAGTCCTATCATTATGAAAATGTTATCACGTATACTTCTCAGTATTTTAATTATTCAGAGAGCTGTAATATTACGAATGTAGTGGATTCTGTGTCCTGTCGGAGGAAGAGAAAGCCCGGAAGCACGTAGTGATTCACCCACATAGAAGATCAAATACAATACAAAGCATTTAACATGCTAATTTAGTTACGATGGGATTTGAGAAACTAGTAAATTAAACGATTTTAAGATGAAGTTTATGATGTTCTACTTTAATGGCAAAATAAACTACATGATTAAATTGGAAATTCAGAGATTAAAGTTGACATTTCGAGCTTATTTCCCACTGTGTGCCAATTTTTTTTTCTCTGTACCCTAATAAGCTTTCATATGACACTCAGACGGTGGACTACGACTCCTTTTCACGGCGATTTTTATTTTAGGCACTCTGCGACTTGAGCTGTGAACTTGAGCTTTCGAGTTTCTCCGACACTCTATGTCACTCGATCAACTTCCTTTTGTTGTTTATATCACTGTTTAAATCAACAAATAGTACGTTTTTCTTTGTCTCCACTTGGTATTCGCTGAAATTGTTCTATTTTCCCTTGTCCTTTTGCCATTGTCTTTTCACAGAAGGCTGATCTTAAGGGCTATTTATATTGATTTGCATATTCAAAGAGGTGTAATTCTGGGAGGAGTTGGGGCAGGACAGCAGGCCCGCGCACATGCGTTACTTTTCACGCTGATCAGGATTTATTTAGCGGAAGAACGTGGAAGCTGGCGTTCGCACAGATTTATGCATCTGGATTTTTTTGTGCGTAAGCACATTTCCGTTTTGTGCTTACGTCAGGTTATAGTGCGAATTCTACACATGCCGTTATGCATGAGGCCCCAAGTGGCACTAGTTCTCACCCACGCACACCTCCACACACCCACACTGGGCGTCCTCAACTGCACCTCCTCAGCGAACGACAAAAGCAACAAAACAAATCCAGCCTTCAAAGACCCATTGCTGTGCCCTACCTTGCTGCCTCGACATCCACTTACTGTTTAAGCTGAACATTCACCCGAGAATCAAACTGGAATTGACTTATTATAAACTAATGCACGAAACAGACATTTTTGAGGATGTGTGGTGTACGAAAGGGTTATTGTGTGCTATAGAGGAGGGAGAACTGAGAATCAATTTATAACTCACTGTTGAAAAATTGTGAAAATGGAAGTTATTTGAAGCAAGTGATACTCTGTGAACAACAGTGGGATTCGGGGCTGACTGGGCCTTAGTTTTATTTATTATGAACATAAATGAGGAGGGCACTGGGGAGGAGATGAGAAAAAATAAAATATTTATATAACTGTGTGTGGGGTTACACGGGGTTAATAAGGATTGAATATTTGGAATTTTTTTTCCATTATTCATTTCTTTGTATAAGTTAATTTATAACACTTTTTGTCGTATGTGTACTTTTAATATATTGATGTTTGTTCTTGTTATATTTTTTTGGTTCAATAAAGTAAACCTTTAGTAAAATCTTGCTGCCTCAAAGCCCCAGGCTGCAAGCAAGCGTCTCCCGAGGACACGGAGAAGCGGCCGCCGACTTAACTCCCGGAAAGCCCGCCGAGGAGAGACGCCACCCACTTAACTCCCTCCAAGACGCGCCATCCAGCGACCGTGGACACCGCCCCACACCCCCTCACGAGCATCAGAAAGGGCGAAGGTATGTGCCATTTCCCCAAGTTCAATTTATAATAAAGCGGATAAACCGTAAACTGTCCTGCCTGAAGTTGATAAGGCCTTCAATGTACCTACGTTGTATTAAAGGGAGTCGCATCTTCACATCTTCCCAGTATAAATGACAGTGAGTATAGTGATTGAGAAAGTCTTCAGACCCCTTCACATTCTGTACACTTTATTGTGTCGTAGATTTACAGACAGACGAAGGAGACGATCTGCCAGGACTTTTTTGACACTGCAGCATCGGCTGTCAACCGAAAGAGGGAGCGAAATGGCCGGTGAGGAGGATTCGTCGATTTCAGGAAGATTGTTGGAAATGAGCTTGGCCCTTTCAACCTCCGCTAATACCTCTCCTGGGTCTGCCGCATCAATCCCATCTGGACTCTCAAATCTGCCTACGGAAGGTGGAGAAGACTGAAACGTACTTTTCGAGCCGAAGGAAATCATTAATCATTAATCAAAAGTGATACAAAGTAGGATATACTGTAAAGAAAGAAATAATGGACCTAAACAAGAAGAATGAGAAACAGCATGAAGATATAAAAGACATGGAGAAACGTTTAAGTATTAAGTATACTACAACCTACAGGAGGAGTAGCACATTATCAGTTTTCCTAATTTAAGAAATTCCCCTTAACTTCACTGTTTTCCAGCAGGGGTCACTAGCTCCCTGGTTGGAATAAGTCATTTTTTAATTGCGGAGTCTTAAGTAACCTGAACATAAATAGATATATTATAACAAGGCGATATCCCTCCCATAGTGATACGGCAGTAAGAAATCACATAAGAGAAAATAACTTAGCTTTCTTTAATGATGATTTGCATGGCATAACAGACGAGGAAGCCAATGACAAGACTTTTTACCGAAGTGGGAGCTCGATGTATACAGTCTGCCATTTTTGTCGCTGCGCTGGAAGGATTTTCAGGATCGGATGACATTATCTCCCATCCGTCTGTCGGCTTCAAAGGTGTGCCGGGCAATGTTTCAAGGCTTTCTACTCTTTCTTCATGTGCAGGCCCCCACTTAGGTGAATCATGTCATTCCAAACAAGGAAAAGAAGATCCAATGTCATGCTGACTCTGTCACACAGAAATAGTACAAAGCCCATTTTCGTAGGTCTCTCTTTTCTTGTCTTCTAATGCTTGCTTAGCAGTTCTAAATAATGAGCCCCCATTTGCTAAATCTGGCCTTGTGTTAGCTGTACATGAGAGAAGAAGCAGATTTATAAAATATTTTTGGTACAGAGCACAGTGACATATTAAACATATAAACTTATTACATTCACTAGCTGGTGAGCTGTCCTAACTCATTGGGACCTTCCAGATGATGATGTTCAGACAGAGACTGTTATATCTCCATGTAATCAGAATATACAGTACTGTGCAAAAGTTTTAGGCAGGTGTGAAAAAATGCTGTAAACAAGGAATGCTTTCAAAAATGGAAGTGTTAATCATTTATTTTCATCAATCATCAAAATGCAGTGAATGAACAAAAGAGAAATCTAAATCAAATCAATATTTGGTGTGACCACCCTTTGCCTTCAAAACAGCATCAATTCTTCTCGGTACACTTGCACACAGTTTTTGAGGGAACTCGACTGGTAGGTTGTTCCAAACATCTTGGAGAACTAACCGCAGATCTTCTGTGGATGTCGGCTTCCTCACATCCTTCTGTCTCTTCATGTAATCCCAGACACACTCGATGATGTTGAGATCAGGGCTCTGTGGGGGCCATACCATCACTTCCAGGACTTCTTGTTCTTCTTTACGCTGAAGATAGTTCTTAATGACTTAATGGCTGTATGTTTGGGGTCGTTGTCCTGCTGCAGAATAAATTCGGGGCCAATCATACGCTTCCGTGATGGTATTGCATGATGGATAAGTATCTGCCTGTATTTCTCAGCATTGAGAACACCATTAATCCTGACCAAATCTCCAACTCCATTTGCAGAAATGCAGCCCCAAACGTTCAAGGAACCTCCACCATGCTTCACTGTTGCCTGCAGACACTCATTATACCGCTCTCCAGCCCTTCGACGAACAAACCGCCTTCTGCTACAGCCAAATATTTCAAATTTTGACTCATCAGTCCAGAGCACCTGCTGCCATTTTTCTGCACCCCAGTTCCTATGTTTTCGTGCATACTTGAGTCGCTTGGCCTTGTTTCCACGTTGGAGGTATGGCTTTTTGGCTGCAACTCTTCCATGAAGACCACTTCTGGCCAGACTTCTCCGGACAGTAGATGGGTGTACCTGGGTCCCACTGGTTTCTGCCAGTTCTGAGCTGATGGCACTGCTGGACATCTTCCGATTTCGAAGGGTAATAAGCTTGATGTGCCTTTCATCTGCTGCACTAAGTTTCCTTGGCCGACCACTGTGTCTACGATCTTCAATGCTGCCCGTTTCTTTGTGCTTCTTCAAAAGAGCTTGAACAACACATCTTGAAACCCCAGTCTGCTTTGAAATCTTTGTCTGGGAGAGACCTTGCTGATGCAGTAGAACTACCTTGTGTCTTGTTGCTGTGCTCAATCTTGCCATGACATGAAACTGTCTTCACAACCTCACCTTGGTAGCAGAGTTTGGCTGTTCCTCACCCAGTTTGAAGCTGTTTCTGTTTCAGTTAATGACTGTGTTTCAACCTACGTGTGACATTGATGATCATTAGCACCTGTTTGGTAGAACTGGTTGATCAGACACCTGACTAGAATCCTACAAAATCCCTGACTTTGTGCAAGTGGACCTATAAGAATTGGTGCTGGTTTGAAGGCAAAAGGTAGGAACAGCAAATATTGATTTGATTTAGATTTGTCTTTTGTTCGCTCACTTTGCATTTTATAAATTGATAACAATAAACAATCATTATTTATATTTCTGAAAGCATTCTTTGTTTACAGCATTTTTTCAAACCTGCCTAAAACTTTTGCACAGTACTGTAAGTTTTTATGTTTAATGTGTCACTGTGCTCTGTACAAAAAATATTTTATAAATCTGCTTCTTTCTCTCAGACCCCCGTGACCCTGTATTAGGATATAGCGGGTTGGATAATGGATGGATGGATGCTTCTTTCTCACATGTACAGCTAAAGGCCAGATTTAGCACATGGGGGCTCATCATTTAGAACTGCTAGGCAAGCATTACAAGACACGAAAGGGACAACTATGAAAATAGGCATTGTACTATTTCTGTGTGTTTAGAGTCAGCATGAAATGAAATCCTCTCTTTGCCTTGTTTGGAATGGCATGCTTCACCTAAGTGGGGGCCTGCACCTGAAGAAAGCCTTGGAACATTGCCCAGCACACCTTTGAAGCCAACGGACGGATGGGAGAGAACGTCATCCGATCCTGAAAATCTTTCCAGCGCAGCAACAAAAATGGCAGACTGTATACATCGAGATCCCACCTCGGTAATAGTCTTGTCATGGCTTCCTCATTTGTTATGTCATGTAAATCGTCATTAAAGAAAGCTAAGTTATTTTCTCTTATGTGATTTCTTGCTGCCGTATCACTATGGGAGGGATATCGCCTCATTATAATATATCTAATTAGGTTCAGGTTACTTAAAACAACACAATTAAAAAGAACTTATTCCAACCAGGGAGCTAGTGACCCCTGCTGGATAGACTCCACCAGGGTTCCTCCCCAGGCTGGGACTCAAAGTCTTATTTTAGGTCCTTTTTCTTGTACCATGTACTCAGGTTAATGTTCCTTTTGTTATAGTCCCTCCCAGGAGGTGTGGTCACCTGCCAATCACCAGCAGGAACTGCCCCCTTCCCTATAAATCTGGAGAGTCTCCTAAAGTTCTTGGTGGTTCATTCTGAAAGCACTTAGAGGTGGTGAGTTCTTGTTCCTTTTCTATGCTTTTTTTATTTTTGAGACTTTTGACTTTGATGCCCCGTTTTTTAACTACTATTTTGGATTATTGCACTGGGACTGCATTCGTCTTGTATTGCATCATGTTTCTAGGCAGCCATTGAGCTCTGTGGAGCTTCTCTGTGTGATAGAGCATGTTTGTGAAGAATAAAACCTTTTTAATTTTACAAAGTTTCGGGGTTTGCCGGTTTATCTAGCCAGGGTTTGTAAATTCTGGAGTTTTTTCGACCTTCTGCTTTGTGTTTCGACTGTGCTAATAGACTCCGTATTGGGACTTGTTTGATTTGGATTGCTTTTAAGCTATAAGCAATTGCAGCTTGCCTTTGTGTTCGGCTGAGTTTCATTATTATTGGAGAACATTTTTTTTTGTGAAGAATAATCCCATATACAGTGATCCCTCGCTATATCGCTCTTCGTCTTTCGCGGCTTCACTCCATCGCGGATTTTAAATGTAAGCATATGTGAATATATACCGCGGATTTTTCACTGCTTCGCGGATGTCTGCGGTCTACAGTACGTGTGCTTCCTCAGTTGATTTGCCCATTTGAATTGAAACAAGGGACGCTATTGGTGGATGGCTGAGAGCTACCCAATCAGAGCATGCGGTTAAGCTCCTGTGTGCTGCTGATTGGCTCAGCGACGGAGTGCTGCATTAACCAGGAAGTACTAATCTCACTCATTCAGCATTAACGTGCACAAGCGCCAACAGAAGATGCAAATAACTAAAGAAAAGGTAAAAGTTTTGGATATGTTGAAGGAAGGAAACAGCTACACCGCTGCAGGACACCATTACAGCATCAATGAGTCCACGATTCTTTTTATTTAAAAAGGAGGAAAAGCATATAAGATCTACGGCCGCAGTGTCTTTTAACCAGGTCGCAAAATGAGTTGCAAGTGGACGTTGTAAGGCAGTAGTCTGGATGGAACCTGCTTTAGGGATTTGGATTGAAGAGTGATGGAAGAAGTACAACGGCGGTGCTAAACAGTCGCCTGAAGAGGCTCCTTTAGAAGAGCTGTAACGCTATCCTTTGTTGTGCAGTAAAATTAAACTCATCGTTATCGGACAAGTCGTCGTGTCATTGTTGGTGAGTAACCATAATTAATTATTTACGTACAATACTTATTACATGTACATAGTTTAGTGTCACTGTACACACATTTTATTGTATACAATTTTTCTTGCATTGTACGTATTTATTGATGGTGGCCTGTCTGTCGTAATGGCTGTAACATATGTGATATCAGAGACGCTCGATATCTTTAAAATAATATTTAGGTACATACATAATTTAAAACGAATCTTACCTAATATCTAAGAGAATACAAAGGGTTTATGCTGTATAATTGTGTGTGAAATGTTTATAATAGTGTGGGAGAGTTTATTAGGGCTTAAAATATATAAAAATAACCACATGAACATATGGTTTCTACTTCACGGATTTTCTTATTTCGCGGGTGGCTCTGGAACGCAACCCCCGCGATGGAGGAGGGATTACTGTATATGAAAAATAAAAAAAAATAAAAAAGAGCTCTCCTTAATACCCTTTTGTGTTTCTCTTAGTCAGAAAGAAATAAAATGGAGTCATGCTCTTTTGTCTCCTGCTTCTCAGAGTTTTCTCCTGGGAAGACCTACCCCAGTATTCTCACAAGTGTCACCTGTTGAGTTTCAGCAAAGTCACACAACGGGTTCAGATCTTCCAGGTAGTGTCTTGATATTTTTTAGCAATTGTGAAAACATTTGCATTGTGTGCGCAGTAATGTGTGGGTGAAATGTATGGACAGCTGTTTGTGGTAATAAAACACTTCACTATGATTATAAAACTGTGGCTTTTGAATAATACAGGGTGGCCCACAAAAAAGTGACTCACCTCCACCGTGATGACTCCCGCCCGACAGGTGGCTGCGGTCATGTCGCCTGCCTTGCAGAGATGTACGACGTGAGACACAAAAATAACCGGACTGAGCTTGGGGAAATCCGGGAAAACCGTCTGGAGGTCAACCATACGTGAATCATAGAACTACATCTCTTCCTACATGCCCTCTCAAACCGCCGACTGGCTAGGTATATCCTGTGAATAGAACAGTCAGTATTTGCACAACATTCGCTACACGAGTTGCCGCGATAATGTCGGGTGAAAATAGTGAATCAACCTCAAATTTCTCGTGAATGTTCTCTTTTTCCGTAAAGCAGTTTTTGACTGACAAAAACATTCCTGTCCTCGATCATCCTCCCTATTTGCCCGATTTAGCTCCCTGTGATTTTTACTTCTTCCCGAAAATCAAAAGTGAGCTGAAGGGAACACATTTTTTCTTCAATGGATAAAGTGAATATAGAAACAGCAAGCCTGTTGAAGAGCCTCAAGCAAGAAGACTTCCAGGACTGTTTCAATCAATGGAAGACGCGTATGGAGCAGTGTAGAGATCTTCTTAGAGAGTCAAGGCTGGGGGGCTGTCAAGAGGCAGGGCCTGTTAAAGGCCATTGCTGCACTTCTTGTGTGATTTTGGGCTATACAAAAATAATTTGTATTGTATTGTATATGGAAGGTGACAATGTTTAGAATGCTGTAAGTCATCAATAAATATATTTTTTACCAATCCAGTTATTTTTGTGTCTCACCTCGTATTGACGCACAAGGAGATCACTTTCAGCATCTTCTGTATTTGATCGTTTTTCTCTTCAGCATGTAATGCAGTCATCCCGGTGGAGATGGGCCACTTTTTCGTGAGCCACCCTGTACTATTAGTTGCTCTAATTTACATCGCTATGCTCCAATTAGATTGGGCTCATTCTGGAAGGAATGCCAGGTAATGTGGCACAGAGATTAAGGTTTTAGACTACAAACCCAGAAGTTGTGTGTTCATATCCCACTGCTGACACCATTGTGTGACCACAAGCAAGTCACTTCATCTCCCTGTGCTCCAACTGGATAAAGAAAAGAAACGTAACCAATCATATCTCACATGCTGCTAAGTCACCTTGGAATAAAGGCACCTGTTCCAAAACAGGTAAACAATATGAAAGAGATTAAAACAAGACTAGAAGGAGAGCTCACAACATATACCAAGCTTTTCAAACCCAAATTCTCAGTTTTGACTCCATTTACGTCAATTCTATCTCATGTCCCCTTTTAGTCTACAGCTGTTTCTCTTAAGGAATTTTAGGGGAAACGTCAGTGACAAAGCCGATTCTTAAATAAAGCATATGTGGGAATCTCTTTCAAGTCATATGAGCCATCAAAGATCAACTTTAGAGCCGGAACATTTTCTTCTTGGGAATCTTTTATTTAATAAAGTTGTGTCTAGTCTGGGTTTTTGACAGGATTTCCCCCTCTAGTCTGCGATTGTATGAAGTACTTTGGGACTCCAAAATCATAACTGAGATCGGACTGCACATCCCTGGAAAGGCTTAATGATTTGGAATTGCTGGACAAACGATGGACTCATAAAAAGATTGTGATCTGGCAGAGATGGAATAATATTTGTAGCAAATCTTGTATGTTACATACCATATATACTCACATATGAATCGGGTCTTGAAACCCGAAAAATCAATCATAAAATCAGACCCCGACTTATACACCTGTTCAAAAATGCGACACGTTTTTTTTTACATCTTCTGGCCTCCTCCAATCTTGCATCAGTTTCTCAGAAGCATCGAATTTTGTTGCGGCAGAGCAGTTACCAATTAATTTTGCTACTTCAACGACATTAAATTTAAAACCTGCTTCATATTTTCCTCTGATCGAACGCTCTATCGTAGATAAGGGAAGCTCTTACAATAAAGGTGTATGAGGGTGTGAGATACAAAAAACACAAATCAGTGCAAACATCGCTTCGGAATAGTTCGGGTATTACTGTGTGGTCACGTAGGCACAATAGAGGGAGGTTAGGAGCACACGCTGATACAGCACATTGCCAACCCACATAAAAGAAAAAAGGCCGTGTGCGCCGTGGTTACTTTCTCAGGTGGGAGTTAGCATATCATAATCTCTTGGACCAATAGCGGGAGTTTTCTGCATTCAACTTATACATCCGACATTATAAAATACCAGAGATTATACTGTAAAATCAAGTCTCAACATCCGCGAGTATATAGGGTAATCAACCCAATTACAAGGGGTAGCCATGTGTTGTCAGCTGAAATGAAAGTGTGACTTTTTTGGCCACAGGGAAAATACAGCTTTGCAGTATCGATGATTTGAATATGTCACAACCAACCATTTCTCAAATGTAGCACCAAACTTTGAATGCCATTAAAACTCGTTAGATAATACATAAATGTATACATTTCTCCACAACTTCATGTAATGAAGGCAATATTAAAGCAAGCTGCGTACAAGCAAATCACCCCATACAAGGAGATCAATGACCCAAGTGTGGGTGAGCATCCCTATGTGAATTGTAAGAGGTCCACACAAGTGGTCATGGATGCACAGCTTGAAGATAGACAGGACTGGATGGGCGATTGACAGAGAAATGTCAAACAGATACGACTAGCTCTGTATTCCATGAACTTCTGGAATATTCTCACCTGGGAAGGGTCAAGAAGATAAGGGGGGAATCAGAAGGTGACAACTCGGGGAGGGTGATTCTTATGAAAGTGCGGCTGTGGATGATCATCAGGCTTTACTCTCATTAGTGACCCAAGATTTGCGCGATAGACATATGAGCGGCGTCAAAATCGCGCCGACAAAATCGCGCAGACAAAATTGCGGCGACAAAATCGCGATGACTAGTTTAAAGCATATATAATAATGTTTATTTTAGAAGTCAATATTATGAGACACGGCACGCAGATAGTCCTTAAGATCACGCCCTGCATATGTAGGAAGAATTGCAGCAAGACGTCTTGATAGTATTATTCAATTGATTTATTCTGACTGCATTATAACCTAGCACATAATGTGTACATAATGTGCACGTACGCGTCCCACTGTCTTGGCCTCTCTCGCGATTTTGTCGTGGCGCTTTTGTCGAAAACCAGTTAGCGATTTTGTCGGCACTCATTTGTCGAAAACCAGTTAGCGATTTTGTCGGTGCTCATTTGTCCGTCGTGGTTTTGTCGGCGCTCATATGTCAATCGCGCTTTTGTCGGTGAACCCTCTCATTCGATGAATGTGTCTCGGTTATTCTATCTCAATACTTGTTACAGTATCATAATTCATTCATTACATTTATATAGCGCTTTTCTCAGTACTCAAAGCGCTATCCACACAGGGAGGAACCAGGAAGCGAACCCACAATCTTCCACAGTCTCCTTACTGCAAAGCAGCAGCACTACCACTGCGCCACCTGTGAGGACACTCCTGATGATGCTGCTTCACACAATATACTTCCTTACAGTCATTATGTTTTCGTTCTTCTCCTACTATTTTGAATATTATTATTGTAATTTGTGATGAAGTCTTAGTGCTGCTACCAGAAAACATCACCACGGGCACCAATTTTCCGCAAGGGGTGCCGTAAAATAATGATGTAATTTATTCTCAAACATGGCCTCCTACTCCTTGCTAGGAGTGGGCGTAGGATGCTTCCTAACTACTTCATATGTCCTACTCTGAGGTAGAAACTTGGGATTAATAAAGTATCTATCTATCTATCTATCTATCTAGAAGAAATTCTTATCCTGGCCAGACTTTTAGTGCAATACCATGGAGTAATTCTGAGACGCTTGATAAATACGGGCACAGATTTTCTTATTTGGGTCCTCCAATTACAAGGTATAAGAACCCTTGCTGTAAATTTCTTGCAGCTCTAACAAAAGGTTATATTGCGTTCTTTCAGCTGGGTATTGTGAGGGTACTAAGAAAAAAATAGCTAGTATTAAATAAACTTAACAAATCTCCCCTAACTTTTGTGATAAGAATGTACATTTGTCAGTCAGAAGAACATGAAGTACTGCTGTGCTCATTGAAGATATTAAAAAGAACAAGACAGGAATTGTATGGCTTTCTGCATTATTCATTACATACTGGCCTTAGGCCTAATCTTTATTTTTTCACAAGGAAAAAAAAAAAAGATAAGAGCTTGGTTGAATATAAAATAAAAAAAAATATCTAAGTGTCACCGAAACGGATATTCAAGATGATGTGAATAGTCAGGCAGCAGTAATCTACAAGGATTTTAATCAAATAATGTGTAATGTCTTCCTTTAGCACTCTCTTTGCCTTTGAATTATTTCTTCTCTCTCTTATTTTTCTTTTTTTTTATCCCTGTGGTAAAGTTATGATCTATACTATTTTTATTACTGATAGAATAACAGGAAGGATTTATTTAGATTTTTTTATATTAAAGAATAAGTTAATTTTTCTTCAATCCAAAGTTGTTCCTTCACAAACATGCTATATGTGCATTTGCCACATGAAAATTGTATTCTAAAATAAAATGCTTTCTATAAATTAAATTAAAAAAAAATGTTGCCCGCTCTCAACCTTTACAATGGAGGGCATGGGGCATGGAGTGAAAGCTTAAAAAGTTACAAAATACTATACGTCAATTTTTCATGCCAAGACAGCTATCGAGTATTGATCTGCGACTTTCGTGTTTGCGACGCAATAAAAGGGCTCAGGAAATAATCATTTAATTGCATGTTCCTGGTACTATTTTTCTTGTATTTCTCGTTGTGCTTGTTGTCATGTAAATAGGGAAGTAAATCAAAACCAAACCAACCACGTGGCATGGAAAGTTAACTGCGATGTGGTCTGTCAGGAGTTACACCCACCGGGGCGTGAAAGGTTGTTACACAAGTGCTGAGCTGTCAAAGCTGGTACTCTTTAAAAATGGTTGAATCTCATAATATTAGTGTTTTTTTATTCAAAAATGACAAATATACACTATTTTACACTGTGTGTAATTGCAAGATGTGAATCAATACTCAACAACTGTCTTGGCTTGGATATATTTGGTACGTTTTTAAGCGTTTCCTCCATGCACCATAGACTACAATGCACCAGTGCTGGATATATAAATGTTACGACCAAAACCCGAAATTCTGCCAGTTCCCGAATTGGCCGGCCATTTCGCATTTTGGCTGAGAGGTGTGGCCAAAGTCCGAATTACTAGAAAGGACCAGTGTATATGCTACTTTGGCCAGCCATTTAGCGAAGTGGCAAGAAATCCCTGGCCAAAATTCGATGTGCTGATGTGATGACTGTCCGCTCAAGGTGCGAAGATGTTTAATAATTCAGATGCGGATTCAGAAGTGAGTTTTCCATTCTGCACGAGAAACTGCTCACACCGGAATCTGTAGGCACAGAAGAAAAATCACTACGAACCGTCGCGTCTTCCCAATCACTGACCGGCAGCCAAGGCTATACTCATTGCACTACTAAGTGCGTAACAAATCTCTGCAAATGTAGAAATAAGGATTGTTGTGCAATTCGAAATGTCATAAAAGTTCATCTTGTTGTAACAAGTGATGATGGATATTCATAAAGTAAAGAGATTGTATAAAGTATGAAATTATACAGACCCACCAAAATCTGCTCATGCCTTTTTTCTTCCGACTTTGGCTGATCGCCCCATGCTATTTTGCAAACTAGCTGGCCAAATCTCGAAATCAAGGAAAGATCGGACAGTGGCTGGTCAATTTACAGTGACATCGGCCATTTCCTGATGTGGCCGGACACCTCCCGCTTTGACCGATTTTGGGTTTTGGCCATAACATATATATTTTTTTAATTTATAGAGAAAAATTAACTTTAGAACACAATTTCACATGGCAGATGACTTTATCTTGTTTGAAGATTTGTTTTTCCACTGAATTAATCTCCACAATAGATAGATAGATAGATAGATAGATAGATAGATAGATAGATAGATAGATAGATAGATAGATAGATAGATAGATAGATAATAACCTTGTACAATGTTAACGTTTACCCCCCCCCCGGGTGGAATTGAAGAGTCGCATAGTGTGGGGAGGAACAATCTCCTCAGTGTGTCAGTGGAGCAGGACGGTGACAGCAGTCTGTCGCTGAAGCTGCTCCTCTGTCTGGAGATGATCCTGTTCAGTGGATGCAGTGGATTCTCCATGATTGACAGGAGTCTGCTCAGCGCCCGTCGCTCTGCCACAGATGTCAAACTGTCCAGCTCCGTGCCTACAATAGAACCTGCCTTCCTCACCAGTTTGTCCAGGCGTGAGGCGTCCCTCTTCTTTATGCTGCCTCCACAGCATACCACCACGTAGAAGAGGGCGTTCGCCACAACCGTCTGATAGAACATCTGCAGCATCTTATTGCAGATGTTGAAAGACGCCAGCCTTCTAAGGAAGTATAGTCGGCTCTATTCTCTCTTGCACAGATCATCAGTATTGGCAGTCCAGTCCAGTTTATCATCCAGCTGCACTCCCAGGTATTTATTGGTCTGCACCCTCTGCACACAGTCACCTCTGATGATCACGGGGTCCATGATGGGCCTGGTCCTCCTAAAATCCACCACCAGCTCTTTGGTTTTGCTGGTGTTCAGTTGTAGGTGGTTTGAGTCGCACCATTTAACAAAGTCCTTGATTAGGTTCTTGTACTCCTCCTCCTGCCCACTCCTGATGCAGCCCACGATAGCAGTGTCGTCAGCGAATGTTTGTATGTGGCAGGACTCCGAGTTGTATTGGAAGTCTGATGTATATCGGCTGAACAGGACCGGAGAAAGTACAGTCCCCTGCGGCACTCCTGTGTTGCTGACCACAATGTCAGACCTGCAGTTCCCGAGACGCAAATACTGAGGTCTGTCTGTAAGATAGTCCGTGATCCATGCCACCAGGTATGAATCTACTCCCATCTCTGTCAGCTTGTCCCTAAGGAGCAGAGGTTGGATATCATGCAACTTTTGGCAAATGCATATATAGCATCTTTTCAAAGAAAAAATGTATCCTTTAAGACCCTTAGCTGGTTTCTACAAAGGACAGGTTTTTGTTCCAAAGCCCATTTTTAAATGAAAAGTGAATTCTTGCTTTTGAAGTACTTAATGTGCAAGCAACACATTTAATACTATATTTTAATTGTCTCGCTTGTTATGATTCCCCAACCGATAGTTGCCTATCTTCTTCTTATTAAAGGACTGTTTTTAATGGCCCCTTATTAGCAATAAGATGCAAATGACAAAGGAGCCAACAGTTCTCCATCTAACTTGTTATCTTTGACAACTGTGTATGTTCCAAGTGAACAGGAAAGAACAAGATTTCCCAACTCGCTTCTGGTCACAAAACATTTATATGAGATCCCGGGTGTAATCAAAATATAAGTTTAATATGTCACTGTGCTCTGAACTAATATTTTAAATCGGCTTTTCTTTTCTTCTCCCATGTTCAGCTAACACATAGCCAGATTTAGTACAGGGGCCTAGCATTTAGAATTTCTAGGCAAGCATCTTAAGACAAGACAAGTTAAGAACAACTGCAAATGGACAACGTGCACTATTTCTATGTGTTAGAGTCAGCATGACATTGGATCTTCTTTTCCTTGTTTGGAATGACATGATTCACCTAAGTGGGGGGCCTACACATGGAGAAAGAGTGTAAAGCCTTGGAACATTGCCCGGCACACCTTTGAAGCCGACAGATGGATGGACGATACCGTCATCCAATCCGGAAAATCCTTCCAACTTATTGACAAAAATGAAAGACTCTACACAAGGGCTTGTCATGGCTTCCTCGTCAGTCATGCCGTGTAAATCGTCATTAAAGAAAGCGAAGTTATTTTCTCTTATGTGATTTCTTACTGCCGTATCACTATGGGAGGGATATCACCTCTTTATAATATATCTATTTAGGTTCAGGTTACTTAAGATGCCACAATTGCAAAATGAACGTATTTCCAGGGAGCTAGCACCTCTTATTAGATAACACCAGGAAAAGGAAAACATCTACAAAATCTGAGTGAGCTGACATGGCAGAGTGAAAACACTAACAAACCATCAAATCAGATAAGCTCTGGGACTGGTAAGGATTGGTTTCTAAATAAGCAATTGGGTTGAAGCCACGGCGACCCTCTAGAACTGACTTTGCAGACCCCTGGCCTACACTCTTGTGATATGGTGGTCACTATAGTAATATTTGTATTGTAGTTAGTCCATTTTGTGCATTGACAGCTTTTTCCAAATCTGTTCTTTTGTGGCTATACAGTCATAAGAAAAAGGAAAAGCACCCCAAGAAATGTTCTTACCTTTTCTAACATAAGGGGACATATCAAGGTTTGATCTTCATTTTAACAGTATCTTTAGATAAAGGTGAAAAAACAATGAAAAATTGACTTTTCCATAATTTATTCAACATGTGTGGAAAAATGGTATACCTGTTCATTTTAAGACCACCCACAAGCCCACCCTTGGCTCTGTTAACTGATATTGCCCCCAGGTGGTTTGAGTCAGTTCTTACCATGTGTCTTGGTGAGGAGGGATTTCAAGGGTGCACCAGAGGTGTCCCAAGAATTGATATTGGGTCATCTTCTTTTCTCTCAATACACCTCCTCACTAGGCCCCATCATCCTGTCTCATGGATTTTCATATCAGTTCCATGGAAATTATACACAGCTGTACCTGTTGTTCCCTCTAAAATAAACCAAAATCTCAACCTGTCTCACTGATATTGCAAACAGGATAAAGCAGCAGCATCTTCAGATCAACCTGGCAAAGACTGACCTTCTTGTTATCCAAATTCGTGCATCTACTCAGCACCCAGTCTCTCTTCAGAACTTTACAGAGACCAGGCATTGTTCATCAACCTAACACTAATACCATCCTACGGTGAATCATCATAATATGGGTGTGTATATACATGGAGACTGGTCAGAATTGAGGGGAGGATGAATGCAGCTAAATACAGAGAGGTCCTTGAAGAAAACTTGCTCCAAAGTGCAAAGGTTCACCTTTCAGCACAACAATGACCCAAAGTATACAAGGCAAGACAACACTGGAGTGGCTTTAGGATAAGTTTCTGAGTGGCCAAGCCAAAGTCCAGACTTAAACACCATAGAACATCTGTAGAAAGACCTAAAGATGGCAGGTCACTGATATTCCACATCCAATCTGATGGAGAACCAAGGGTGCGAAGCTTCTATAGGCTTACCCAGGAGGACTTGAACTTGGACTGCGGTGGGCTGGCACCCTGTGTTGGCTGGGATTGGCTCCAGCAGACCACTGTGACCCTGTAGTTAGGATATAGCGGGTTGGATAATGGATGGATGGATGGACTTGAACTTGGAGATGTTGCCAAAGAGGCTACTACAAAGTGTTGAAGTAAAGGTCTGTCTGTTTATATGAATTTGATTTTTTAAATAAAATTGCAAACCTTTGTGAAAACATGTTGCTTATTGCATGTAGATTGATGGGCAAAAATGGCGAATTTATCCATTCAAAATTAAATCTACAACACAGTAAAGTGTTCAGAAAGTGGAGGGATCTTAATACTTTCTGAATTTCTTGTATGTCCACATATGTTTTTAAAAAAACATTTTTGGGTGTAATTACTTTTTTACATTACTGTGCATTATTTTGAAAAAAGCTTTCTAGGGAATGTGATCTGACACTCCACTTTATGTAATCCTGCACTGGCGTTGCTCCATCCTGATCCCTCTGAGACTGTCTGTAGGTAAAGACTCTTTTTCTCACACACCAGCTGCCCTATTTCACCTCTATCAAATGAAAAATTTAAGGGGTATCACGGACACCTGAGCTGGAAAATGATCAATTATTATGTGTCTGTCCTCGGCTCAGTTCAATTACATAGCTAATTACAGACTTAATTGCTGTTAATAGAGTAGCTGACAGTCTCTATATATCCCAGTTGAAAATATGTGATGCACATTTTGTTAAATGAAAGGGACAAACAAAAGATCTGAGGGCCTAAACAAGCTCACTATTGAATGGAGGGTATGGGGGAGAAAAAAATACCTTTTTCTAGCATTAGGGCCAGATGCAAAGATATATATCATGAATTTCTTTCTCTCTTGTCACATCCATTATGTTCCTCCTCTCAGTAGAAAGCTATCAGACTGTTGAATATCGATGGAGAAAAGCTTTTATGATCCTGGGCTGTTGTAATTTACATTTTTTTCTGGGGTTTGAGGCTGGATAATATTTTGTTGACATCTGTTCTTCATTTGGAGACCTTATTAAAAGGTTTTGAATATTTTTAACGTTATTTTGTTTTTCCAATGGGTGCTACCATTTTGAGGGTTTTACAATATTCGTTACCACTATAACACATCCTGTGATACTTTGGGATGCTGTGATGTCATCATTAGTGCAACTATATAATGGTCACCAGGTGTGGCTGAGATTGAATTTATTTCTGAGCTACTTGCTTTGTTTATGAAATTTTGGAATAGGACTTTTGCTCTGTACTTTATTTTTCTCTTTGACCTCTGGTTTTGACCTTTGCTATGTTTTTTTTTTTGGCCATCCCATAGGAATGAAAAATCAAACAATAGATCTCTTTAATATCTTTTTGGTTTCACCTAGACAATAATGAGATCAAAAAGGAATACAATGGAGACAATGTTCTTTTGCCTCATGCGTCTCAGATTTTCGCCCAAGAACAAAATACCCCCCGGTACTTGAGTTTCGACAGAGATATCACGAAAATTCATACAATCGACTCACATTTTCCATGTAGTGTCTTGACTTTTTTTGCTGTTTAAAAGCATTGTGTGCTGAGTAATATATGGAGAAATGTATGGACGGTCGTTGGTGGTAAAATATGTTGCTATGGTTACAAAACTGAAGTCATTGCTTCTGAATAATACTATTAGTTGATCTCATGTATATTGCCGTGCTCCAATTAGATCAGACTCATTCGAGGAGAAGAGACAGACAGTGTGGCATAGTGGTTAAGATTTTGGACTTCAAAACCTGAGGTTGTGAGATCAAATCCCACTGCTGACACCATGTGACTGTTAGATAGTCACTTCCTCTGCCTGTGCTCCAATTGGAAAAACAAAAGAAATGTAACCAATTGCAGTTGAGTTGTTATAAGTCACCTCAGATAAAGGCAACAGCCCAATAATAAGTCTTGAAAGAGATTTAAACAAGACTAGAAAGATATCTCACAAAATATGCTTTTCAAAGCAAATTCTCTGTTTTGAGCCCTATTACCTCACTTGCATGTCATGTCTCTTTTTTTTGTCTAAAGCTATTTCTCCATGTAAAAACAAAGTTGATCCTTAAATGAAACCTAAATGAGAAACTCTTAAGTCTCATGAGCCATCGAAGATCAACCTTTGAGCAGTAAAATTTTCCTACGGGTTGTCTCTTCTCCTGGTCATTCCATGTAGCATTTTTCTGGCTTTCATTTCAAAGTCCTAACATGGGCGAAATGGGGAGAAGACTTAAACCCTGGCATCTGGTGGTCACGTAGCCTTTACTTCTTTGATGTGTTCTGACAGACTGATTCGACTTGGGGATGAAAACTTTACCTCTTTTTTTGCATTCCTTTGAAGAGAGTGCTCATAGGAGCTGATCAATATCTTCGAAAGAAAAGTAAGCCTTTTAAAGTGTAGTGCACTACTGGCAAGTTTAACAGAAGTGCTTCTTAGTAATTCTGCTCAACTTGCACCAACTTTGAAAGTTTCTTTCCAAGACTAATTCTTAAACATTGTAAAGGTAAATTCATTTTATTGCAGAGTATGCTAAACTGTGTGTTGTTAACATGACGTAATTACTATAACTGTTCAAATGAAATTCTATGTCTTCCGAAATGTTCTTCTTTGTTTGATGTTATGTATCCGTTTCACACAGTAAAGACCTCATTTCAATCCAGAGATTGTGTTTTATGTGTTAGTCTGTGCCATAAAATGGAGTTTCCTTCAAGACAACAGAAAGGTGCGATTACTCACAAGCTGGTCAAGACCATCACTGGTCTGTTGGCAGAACTTCACCTTAACCCAGTGGGTTCCCTAAGGATACCTGCCTGTTCATCATGTCTTCCATTCTTTCATGATGAGACAGGGCCTCTGGTTTTATTAGGAGAGGCCAAAGGACCAGGAGATAACAAAGTGAACCAGAGTCATAATCGGTGCCAGGCAATGTCAAAACGAGATCAAAAATACATCGAGAAACCAAAACACTGAGCCAAATGGAAATCAGAGGCAAAGGCAAAAAAAAAAATGAAAACCGAAATGAGCCTAACATTTGGCCTACTTAGAAATGAAACTAACACTAAAGACTATTGTTCATTAACTAAAGGATAATCTCGATTTGCCCAAAAAACAAACCAAAACCAAAATGAGCCTAGCATTTGGCCTACTTAGAAATGAAACTAACTAACAAACACTAAAGATTGTTATTTATTTTCTGTCTCTCAAGATAATCTCGACTTGCACAAAGAAGAAACCAAAGCCGAAACAAGCCTAGGACTTGACTGACTTAGAAATGAAACTAACGATAAAGATTGTTCTTTATTAACGAAAAGATAATCTCGACTTGCCCAAACAACATATCAAAAAAAGGCCTAGAATTTGGCCTAGTTAGAAATGTAACTAGCGCTAAAGACTATTGTTCATTGTTTTTATCTAACCAAAATATAATCTTGAAACAAGCCTAGGACTTGACTGACTTAGAAAAGAAACTAACGATAAAGATTGTTCTTTATTAATGAAAGGATAATCTCAATTTGCCCAAACAACAAACCAAAAAAAGGTCTAGCACTTGGCCTACTTATAAATGTAACGCGCTAAGTTCATTTGTTTTTATCTAACCAAAGGATAATCTTGAAACAAGCCTAGGACTTGGCTGATTTAGAAAAGAAACTAACGATAAAGATTGTTCTTTATTAACGAAAAGAATAATTTCGATTTGCCCAAACAACAAACCAAAAAAAGGTCTAGTACTTGGCCTACTTAGAAATGTAACGAGCTAAGTTCATTTGTTTTTATCTTAACCAAAGGATAATCTTGAAACAAGCCTAGGACTTGGCTGATTTAGAAAAGAAACTAACGATAAAGATTATTGTTTATTAACGAAACAATAATCTCAATTTGCCGAAAAATGCCAACCAAAAAAAGGCATGGCACTTGGCCTACTTAGAAATGTAACTAACGCTAAAGATTATTGTTTTTATCTAACCAAAGGTTAATCTCAAAAATAAGCCTAGGACTTGACTGACTTAGTAAAGAAACTAACGATAAAGATTATTCTTTATTAGCAAAAGGATAATCTCGACTTGCCCAAACAACAAACCAAAAAAAGGCCTAGCACTTGGCCTACTTAGAAATGTAACTAGCGCCAAAGATTATTGTTTATTTTTTTTATCTAACCAAAGGATAATCTCGATTTATTCAAAGAACACACCAAAACCTGCCTCATTCATCGCTACAGTGAAACATGATGGTAGCAGCATTGCATTATGGGAGTGCTTCCCAGCTGCAGGAACAGGGTGACTGGTCAGAACTGAGGGAAAGATGTTGCAGCCAAATACATAGATGTCATTGAAGAAAACCTGGCGTCAGAGCACACAGAACCTCACACCAGGGCGATGGTTCGACAAAACAAGAGAAGAATCAAAGTCAAAAAATCAGGCAAAGAGGTCAAACCAAATGAAACTCACAGTAAACACAACACAAGATTCAAGTTTGTACCCACAGATCTGATAATGAAAGGAACCCTAAAGTGACCTTTTACACCCGATTACCCGCAGTCATAACCCTAGAAGTCACAAGCAACACGGGAAGTGTCGCCAATGGCAGGTCTCAGAAAGGTCCTAAAAAATTGTGTTCAAGAAGTTAAAAATTACTACATGAATTCACGTACACCTTAATCATGACAATTGCGAACAACCAGCTTCCATCGTAACTACAGGTTAGTAGCCGCGGTGGGCTATACTGTGCAGATACCTTCGAGCAGACACTGGAGATGCATTTTAATACCAAGTGTAAATGTAATTCATGTAAATGTAAGCTATATATGTGGTTTGATACAAAATAAAATTAAGCTATATCTGTAACTCTTTTTATTTAATAAATTAAGAAAATTCACTACCATCACCTTCAAAATAGTTCCCTTCTGAGGTGACACACAGCTGCATACAATGCTGCCAACGTTCAAAGCAATTCTGAAGATCTTCCGGCCTAGCTGCAGCCTGCAGAAGGAGGCGTGTCTGGATGTTGGAGCTGGCCAATCACAGATCACGTTTTGTTGGCCCATGTAAATGAGGTGTTGCCTTCAGGGAATGATTACCACCCATACCCTTTCATTCTTCAGTCTTTTGGTTTTTTTTGTTCGATCTCCGTCGTTTTTGCTTTCACATCTTCTACCAATTAAAAATGGGTTCCTTTGAGCATCGACCTGTTTCATTGAAAAATGTGTGAATGGAACATGCACTCTTCAATCAATCATTGAAAAGTTCCTGTCGCGGATTTCTTCAGTTTCACAAGAAACTTGATGTTAACTCGCAGTTCACTCCGACATTTACTGAACGAGGGTAAGAAAACGTCTATATTTGAACACACGTCCACTCGTATGGAGTGAAGCGATCGAGTTGCGCCTTTTCTCACTGTGACGAATTCGAACAGGTTCTAGAACCATCTCTTTGTTTGTCCCCTCCCACTCTTGGTTACCCGAGCAGCAGGGTTAGTGTCGTTTTTTTTCTGCCAGACCTTGCAAGGATACAAACTACAGTATTTATGAAACGCACATGACAGGTCTTTATGGAAACTCACAATCATCATCGTCCATTTGTAACACATTTTGAATAGCACCGAAGCAGACAGCTTTAAAAACGTATGACAGGCAAGATCCAGCCTGTGGACCTTGAGGTTGACCACCCTTATCTAGACAGATAGGATGGACAAGCTTGTTGGGCTGAATGACCTGTTCTTGTCATAACTGTTCTTCTGCACATAGGATGTCCATGCAAACATGGATAGGACATGCATTTGCTAACAATGGTCCACCAGAATAGTACCCATCAGTGTCTGTCCATCTGTGTTGCCCTGTCCTCTAAATGTAAATCTCCTTTTCTATACGCAGATGTAAGGTTAATCAAAATTAGAGCAGACAGGAGTCTTATCCCACCATACTGGAAATTCAAAAGTCAGATGATGAGAGCAGCGTACCAGTGAAGTTAAACAAAAGAAGCCATAGAAAAAGAATCCTGAAACAATGAGAGGGTTTATCCAGTTCCAGCAGTACAGTTAGACACCCAAAGAAGTTACTGTAGCAATCGTACAAGGAGCTGCTGGCCAAAGTCATCTCACGAGGTGAAATTTACTATTTATTTTGCACTTGCCAGCCACTTTTCATGGGTATCTGCTAGTTGAGGTAATCAATGGCTGGCTTTATATGGACTCTACTAACAGGTCATGGCATAGTCGAGAGTTGAGAGTAATGACATCAAGAATAAAAATAACTGATAGTTTTGAAGTGATGATGGGTGAAAATCAGCAAATTCAGGGATAGACAAAGACGGTGTGACAAACATTAGAACCTTCTAGACAGCCCCACTCCACAAAGACCCTGTGAGCAGTGAGCCTGCAGAGCGAACCACTGCACCACCATGCTCGCCCCAGGACAAGGCACATTGCACACAAGCACATCCATTTTTTCTCATTTTGACGTTTCCGTTTCTGGTGAGTTTGCGTATCATCTCACCTTTCCATACTTACAATATTGTCATAGCAAATCTGTATAAATCTGTCAAGGGATGAAAGAGTGCTTTATTCACAAATTCACACTAAGTTGTTTTGCAACGTAATGAAAGCCAAGCCTCGAATGAAGCCCTCTCAATTATGACATGTCATATTCCACCTTTAAAAACGTTGCTTTTTGCAAAGTCTTCCAGCTCGTTCCTTTTTAAATTATTTGTCCAGTAGTTAAATGTGCAGGTTACTGTGACATTAGGTCATCCGTTCTGTTCGTTGGCTGCGTGAAATGATTTGTTGAGAAATGTTCTTGCAAAAATTGGAATATTGTTCCTTTTTATTCATTTATTTTTGTAAGCTCATTTAGAAATATCTACAAAAATGGATTAGAAGGCAAGGGCAGCTTCAGCTCCGGTGGGCCCCAGTGGCTGCAGGTTTTTGATTGAAGTCATTTTTAATCTGCATTTAATTCATGGCAGGTGCTGAATTAACCACATAATTAACTTCTTCTTCTTCTCGAGTCCTTAAAACCAAAAGTTTCATATGGTGAGCACAGGCTATGGCTCTGTCGGTGGCCGCGGTGAGGTCCTCCATGGTGTGTGGTTCATCCAGGAGGTCTTCCATGGTCTGTCTGTACCCCGCAGTCGCACAGGTCGCTGTCATCAGAGCATCCCCACTTGGTCAAGTTAACTTTAAATCTGCCAGTCCTGGGGTGCAGGTGGTTAAGGCTTTTCCATATTGGCCAGTCTAGGTCACCGCCAGCGGGTAGATGTTCTCTCACTTCTGGGCTAATGCCGTTGATTGTGTTGATGTTTCTGATGCATTTGTGCCATCAGTCCAACCTTGTTGCTGTTGCCATTGAGTCTAGAGGTCTCTCTATGAGCTTTGAGGCTTTTGGCGACATTGATATGGCCGTACAGGGTCCTCTTGTTGTTTTAGTTTTTCCTGTTTACGCGCTACATTTCTTCTTATGTCTGGGGGAGCAATAACGGCCAAGATGTAGAGAGTGTTGACGGGTGTCGTTTTTAGGCATCCTGTGATGTAGCGACAGCTCTCATTGAGCACAGGGTTGAGTTTTTTGGCATGTGATGGGGGAGTGTTCTTGGCGTGATCCCTGTGAGAGTTCATCTAAATCTGCAATCCTACTACACACCTTAACCATCCATCCATCCTCTTCCGCTTATCCGAGGTCGGGTCACGGGGGCAGCAGCTTGAGCAGAGATACCCAGACTTCCCTCTCAAGAATCCCGAGGCGTTCCCAGGCCAGCCGGGAGACCTAGTCCCTCCAGCGTGTCCTGGGTCTTCCCCAGGGCCTCCTCCCGGTTGGACGTGCCCGGAACACCTCACCGCATCCTGATCAGATTCCCGAGCCACCTCATCTGACTCCTCTCGAGCTGACTACTCTGAGCCCCTCCCAGATGACTGAGCTTCTCACCCTATCTTTAAGGGAGAGCCCAGACACCGTGCGGAGGAAACTCATTTCAGCCGCTTGTATTCACGATCTCGTTCTTTTGGTCACTACCCATAGCTCATGACCATAGGTGAGGGTAGGAACATAGATCGACTGGTAAATTGAGAGCTTTGCCTTACAGCTCAGCTCCTTTTTCACCACAACAGACCGATGCAGAGCCCGCATCACTGCGGACGCCGCACCAATCCGCCTGTCGATCTCAGGCTCCATTCTTCCTTCACTCGTGAACAAGACCCCGAGATACTTGAACTCCTCCACTTGGGGCAGGATCTCACTCCCTACCCTGAGAGGGCACTCCACCCTTTTCCGGCTGAGGACCATGGTCTCAGATTTGGAGGTGCTGATTCCCATCCCAGCCACTTCACACTCAGCTGCGAACCGATCCAGAGAGAGCTGAAGGTCACGGCCTGATGAAGCAAACAGGACAACATCATCGCAAAAAGCAGTGACCCAATCCTGAGTCCACCAAACCGGACCCCCTCAACACCCTGGCTGCGCCTAGAAATTCTGTCCATAAAAGTTATGTAAAGAATCGGTAACAAAGGGCAGCCCTGGCGGAGTCCAACTCTCACTGGAAACGGGTTTGACTTACTGCCGGCAATGCGGACCAAGCTCTGACACTAGTTGTACAGGGACCGAACAACCTTTATCAGGGGGTCCGGAACCCCATACTCCCGGAGCACCCCCCACAGGATTCCCCGAGGGACACGGTCGAACGCCTTTTCCAAGTCCACAAAACACATGTAGACTGGTTGGGCGAACTCCCATGCACCCTCCAGGACTCTGCTAAGGGTGTAGAGCTGGTCCACTGTTCCGCGACCAGGACGAAAACCACACTGTTCCTCCTGAATCCGAGGCTCGACTATCCGATGGACCCTCCTGTCCAGAACCCCCGAATAGACTTTTCCAGGGAGGCTGAGGAGTGTGATCCCTCTGTAGTTGGAACACACCCTTCGGTTCCCCTTCTTAAAGAGGGGACCACCATTTCCCCAAGGAGCCTGAGCTTGTGCGCGAGGTTGAGAGGTTCTGGCTAGATATAGTCGGGCTCACCTCGATGCACAGCTTGGACTCTGGAACCAATCTCTTTGAGAGGGGTTGGACTCTGTACCACACCTTAACCATAACCAAATAATTCACTTAATTTGAAGATCTCCAGAAGTACAGTGTTAGTTCTTCTTGGGAATATTTCTATATCTTTCCATTTTTTTCAGCATTTTTTTTATATCAATGCTAACTCAATCCTTTGTACTCAGGGTTATGCCCACTTCTGACACTAATGTAACAATCCAGGGGAGTGCAAGAGATGGAGGAATGGACTCAGCCACCTAACACCGGACTGCTGGTGTGGCCTTATGGTGACCTTTGGCTTCTTCAGTGATGCCTTCACCATGGTGCCAAAGTCTTCTGCTATGCACATGCACTTCCAGCTGTCTCATCCTCTTGGCTTGTACACACACGCCGGCCAGCATCGCCTCACTCCACTCGCCCGAGGTCAGAGGCAACCCAACCACCACACTACATCCTAGTTCATGGGGTCCATGTCTGGGACTCCCTGGCGGCCACATATACAGACTGATAGGCCTCAGTCTTCAGGGCACTCACATTGTCATGTCTTCACCCTTACTGATTCTGTTCATGGGGCCCATCTCCTTTGAGTTTAACACAAACTCTCACCCCGTACCCCCATGCCAGCCAGCTCAATCTTACTCCGCTCACCTGGGGTCAGAGGCAACCTCTCTGCCCCACTATCCCCCAGTTCATGAACCTGTCCAAAGCCAGGGTCCATGTCTGAGGCACATGGGTGGCCACATACAAAGACCTATGGGTCTCAGTCTTCAGGGAGATGCTGAATAAACTGCTTACTCACAGTGTCATGTCTTCACCATCACTCATGCCGTTCATGGGGCTCTCCTTCTCGAGTATAACATAAACTTTCGGCCTAGACATCCATACCGGCCAACTCAACCTCACTTCACTCACCTGGGATCAGAGACAACCTGTCCGCCATACTATCCCCCCAGATTGTGAGCCAATCCAAAGCTAGGGTCCATGTCTGAGACTCCCTGGCGGCCACATACAGACTGATAGGCCTCAGTCTTCAGGGTACTCACATTGTCATGTCTTCACCCTTACTGATTCTGTTCATGGGGTCTGTCTCCTTTGAGTATAACACAAACTCTCAGCCCATACGTTTATACCAGCCAACTCAACCTCATTCCGCTCACCTGGGGTCAGACGCAACCTGTTTGCCCTCCTATCCCCCCAGTTCGTGAACCAATCCAAAGGCAGGGCCCACGTCTGAGGTGCACTAGTGGCTTCATACGAGGACTGATGGGCCTCAGTCTTCAGGGAGATGCTGAATAAACTGCTTACTCATAGTGTGACGTGTTCACCCTCACTCATGCTGTTCATGGGGCTCTTCTTCTTGAGTATAACACAAATTTTCAGCCCAGACACCCATGTCGGCCAGATCAACCTCACTTTGCTCACCTGAGGTCAGAGACATTCTGTCTGCCCCACTATCCCCCCAGTTCATGAACCAATCCAAGCCCAGGGTCCAGGTCTAAGACTCACTGGTGTCCATATACATGAACTAATAGGCTTTTGCAAAAGGGAAATTTAGTATAAAGTGCTTACTCACTGTGCCATGGCTTCACCCTCCTTCTCTCCGTTCATGGGGCCCTCCTCCTTTGAGTACAGCACAAACTCTCAGCCCATACCCCCATGCCAGCTAGCTCAACCCCATTCTGCTCACCTGGGGTCAGAGGTAACCCGGTGGCCAATGGGCCCACTTATATAGGTGGTTTCTCTTGAAATCCTCATCTCCTCCAATAGTCTGCAGCCTCCTGAAGAGCATTTCTCTCTCAAGTCTGAACTCTGGGGCACTGCACTGCCTTAATATCAGCACCCTCTTCCTCGAGGATAACACAAACTCCACCTTCTCAAGGGGTGCGGGACAACCTGGTCGACCCAGTCTGGAGAGAACCATCATAAGTGCAGTCTAGTGGTCCACCAGCATTGGTGCTAAACCAGTCGTTCTTCTCAGGGTCAGTTCTATCCCACTCCTGAAAATGATGAAATGACCCAGGGGGTGCAAGAGACAGAGGAATGGAATCAGCCAACTTGCACCAGACCACTGGTGTGACCCAATGAGAACCTTTTGTTTATTGAGTGCAGCTTCTGCTACACGGTCCTGAGGCACACTGGCAGTCACATACACATGGGGATAGATTTAGAAAAATGGAGAAGGGCTTTGGAAGATAGAGGCTTGAAGATAAATAGGAAGAAGAATACAGAATATCTGAGGTTTAATGATAAACAGGATTCAGAAGTTAGCCTGCAGGGACAACCATTGAAAAGAGTGGAGAATTTTAAATATCTAGGGAGCAGTGGTAGCCCAAGATGGAAAATTAGATGCGGAGATAACACACACAGTGCAGTGTGGATGGAACAATTAGAAGAAGGTATCAGGAGTACTGTATGATCAAAGGTTAAAGGTCAGATTTGTAGACAGTGCTAAGACCAGCAATGATGAATGGAGCTGAAACATGGACAGTAAAGGGAGCACAGCAGAAGTTAAATGTTCAGAAATGAGAAAGGTGAGATAGATGTGTGGAATTACAAAGAATAAGAAATGAGAGAATCAGAGACATCTAACAAAGTCTAGGAAAGTAGGTGGAGGTGGCATGGACATGTCCTGAGGAGAGACATTGAAGATGGGGGCAAAAGAGTGATGGGAATGGAAATAAATACAAGGGAAGAGAAAGCAAGGGATACCAAAGCTGAGGTGGATGGATAAAGTAAAAGAAGATCTGGAGGAAAAGAGCTTGACTGGTGAGGAGATGCAAGACCGAGCTGTCTGGAGAAGGTTGATTGAGCACATCGACCCCACATAGAAAAGATGAAGAAGAAGACGGTTAGAGAGAGCTGCATTGAGTGACAGCTTCATGGCAATGTAGATCTCATAAAACAGCAAAATACTGACAGCGAGGGGTGTAATATGAAACCAGCACTGATTAGTTAGTAAATCTGTGCGAGTGTGACCAAGAAAATCAGCCAAGCAACAAACGCAGTGCGCAATTATTATAAATAATTAATGTCTTGCTTGAAAAGTTCCCATAGAACTTCACCTTTATATAATATACCGTGAGAAGTGATTTCTAATTCTGGTAGTAAGTGTGGCATCTTGCACGATGTAACATTAAAACGTTTCTTCATTTAACACCTCATATATAACTGAAATCAAAAAGACGCATATTTAACAACTTTTAGAAAAGAAACTGTGGAAAACAACACACGGTATAAAATAGAAAGTTTTCCTGCTGGCTTCACAAATGAATGAATGAATGAATGAATTTTGGACGCCTTCACCAGCCAGACGCTGCCAGGAAGTGAAGCTCAATCTTCTGCTCAATTTTTGCGGAGGCTATTTGATCAGCGCGTGGCGATCAAAAAAGCCGCCGTGTACAAGAGCTACTTTGACGGATTATTTTTTATTTACTTCCAAGAAAGCTGGATCTTCAGAGGGTGTAATCAAAAGTAACAGGATGAAAGGGGAGGAAAGGCTGATTTCGGAGAGAGAGAGGGAGAGACTACAAAATGTCATGCGGAGCGTTTCTTAAAAACTTTAATACCACAGCATTTCAACAGGATAGGAAATAATTTTGAAAGGCAGAGTTGATGTGGAGATGAGTCGAGCCTAGAGGGAACGTCATGGGGTCACAGAGAGTTTCCTAACCACTTGCGTTTGTTTTGATGTCAGGGCCAATTTATTTATAGGGCACATTTAAAACAATACCAGTAATGGTGTAGCCAAAGTGCTTTACATTAATATCTACTGTATATATATAAAATCCTAAGCCTAAAAGTGCAACGATTTTATGTGACTTTTTTTTCCCACTTTAAATCGGCTTATTTTAAAACCTACATATATACATTTGGTATATTTTTTTCAGAATTTATCGAACTTTAATGTGATGTTGTTAGAGTTTCAGATTCTTATTCCGTTTTTAAATTATAAACTAAAAAATATCAAGAACTCATGTCCCATAAGATAAGACTTTGACCACAGAAATAAAAGACAAAGAGTAGATGACAAAGACAGCTGCTGTACAGGCTTTTAAATGTTCAAAGCACCGTGCGAGATGAAGATCACGCGGCATGGCAGCAGCACCTGATCGAGCAAAGATGAGGTAAAAAAAAACTATTTGTTTCCCATTGTATCACCATTTAAGAGGGGCATTTCCTTGGGGTGCGCTTAGCCCCCCTCTTCACAACGCAAGCGGCAGAGATGCGAAGTGGCTTCCATGTAGCGATGTCCAGGGGGGTTGGCG